>NC_142039.1:34059825-34224825 GCF_982192425.1 Myodes glareolus
GGAGGAAGAAATTTTAGTCGTAACTCTTGTGAGACCATCTGCAGAAAGTACTAGATTGGATCCTGAATACAGATTGCCTTCCTTGTATTGTCTCCAGTGGCTGCTCAGTGCAGAAATGAAGATTTGCCCCTTAGACTTCCTTTGCTACCAAATGTGTGCATTCTCTGGCTCCCCATTTCACTTCAGGCTGCCTTGGTTTGATATTTTCTCTGCACATTTATTACAAATTGTGTCCTATTGAAAACAAATAGAACCCTTCCTCACATACCCGAGAGCATGTTAGCAAAATACAGGTAATCAATGACTACCTTATGTAGGACAGCACATGCTAACTCTGGCTAGGTCATGGACTGGAACACACGTGTCTGTCCTTGCCTTTTATGAGGATGTGTACTATTGAGCACATCAAATTTCAGTCTGAAGTGACATGTGGGGACTTTTGGAACATGAAACTCTGCTCGCAGTCTCAAACTACACCCCCCCACACACTGTTACTTGCCAGATGCGTTTTAAGCGCTTCACTTGGAGAGAAGCTAAGGGGAGGGTTCTCCTAGCCCTTACTGACCACAGAGCATTATGTGGTATACACCACAGCACTTCAGCTAAGAGTCTAAGTTCAAGCTTCCTGGTGGGCTGCCTGGCTATCAAGAAACCTGAAGGAATGCACCGCAAAGGAGTCAAAGGGTGCTAGGAAGGACACAGTAGAAAGACATTAGGCCCCAGTGCCTCTGTTGTGATGAAAGGGTATAAAGCATACATACAGGGGCTGGAAAAGTGCATCCATCCAAATGAGAAAGTGAGAGACTTGTTCAGCCAGACCGGCTGCACTACCAGAGGTGCTGCTGTGGGATTCCAGAAGGGAGCCGGATCCTTGGGAACCTACGGACTTCTGTGAAAGCAAAGCTACTTCCTGCCCCACTTTTGTCTTTGGCGTTCGTCTTTGTGGACTTGATTCACTCAGAACAAGAACAGGGTACAGGCTGTACTCTTGGGGCTCTTCCTGCTTCCCGGGAATAGTGGCGAAAGGGGGCAGAATGCTTATCCAGCTGAGATAGGAATGAGGTCATTGACTGGCAAAGGGCATCAGAGGCATTTGAGTGGCACATCTCCTAAACAGGAATATTCTCTAATCCCAGATTGAGATTCCTTACCGAAGGAGCCATGAACCAGTATCAGAAGATTCTCAGCAGGCATTAACAACTGACACAGTGCTAGAGGAGAAAGGGCATTAAAAGATGTCTCCAGGAGGAATTTGATATCCTGCTATAAGATAAAATAGCAACCAGTAGGTCCATCCCCGTGTTTTCCAAGAAAAATCAACACTAGAGCTGGTTTATGTTTTCTTTGATGACATCATGAATCTGGTAGGTCAGGAAAACGTAGTAGATATGGTGAATAGCAGAGAGACCATATCAGCCGCTGTGGCCCAAACAGGAAGACGGCGCTGTAAAAGGCAGTGAATGAAGAGATGGGTTGTCGGTCAGATGGTAAGCTTCGGCCTTAGCCTTAGCTGAGAAGATTGTTTTTAGAAGACTGTTTTGATGCTCAGCCTGATTTTGCTGGGCAGTTTGGTGTGTTTCTTTCCAGGTTGAAGTCATGAACATAATCATCATTATTTATAAAAAAAAAATCTTCATTTCTAGTTACCAGGTGAATTGGGGTCCTTAAAGGCCTTGAAATATCAAAACACTGAAGTAGCTCTGCAGTTAAAAGTTAATATTGCAGGAAAGGACCTTGAGTGAACTCAGCATTCAGTATTCCTAGGCAATGAGATGCTGCACCTCAGCTACCTGGTGTGATTCTCAGTTACAAGCCTAGCAGTGTGCCACCAGTCACTTCCAGCAGTTTCTAGGGTCTAGCAGCTCACATTCTGAAGCCATACAGATTTACGGTTATTGGGTGGGTTCAAGGAGGCCAAATAATGCCTGGTAGGTGGATTGATTGAAGACAGGAAAGAAATTTGTGAGGGGGTTGGTAGTGGGCATGCTCATTCTCCCTGTGTTTGAGCCAGACTGGTCTACATGAAGTTGATCTGCATGGCCTCCAGGGTGTGGAACATAGGCCCAGTATACAGGACCATTAAGGAGACAATTTTCGTCTTGTTCTGAGAGAAATTAAACACTGAGTGCTGTTAACAAAGCTGTCTGTCCTTGGGGGGTTGGGCAATGTTCATGTACTGGAATCTGGGATGTGTAAGTTAGCCAACCATGGATGGGGGATACTTTCAAGTAATGCTGAGCACAGAGGGCTGCTGAACTCCGCCAACTCCCAAACATGGATGAAGTTCTTCTATCCTGAAGAAGTTCCTTGGAAGCCATTTACGTGCCTGTGTCCCAAGGAGGGACAGAGTGGCATTTGTCTTGTCTTACAACACCCCAGTGGCTCCGTCTCTCCATGGGTTTGACCGCCCATTCCTGTTCAAGTCTGTTTCGTTGTGAACACACTGCTGGTTAGCTGAACAGACGAGGCGTGCTTTCTACAGGGAAGACCCTAGGTGCCTTGGGAAGAACCTGGGCTCTCTGAGACCTCTGCTGCCCCTGTGACCTCACAGCCCCCTCCACTCCACTTTTCTCGTTTTATTTTGATGAGATTTGTCCTGCTCCAGGCATTACATTTGGGGACGTCTCTTTGAAATGATTTTAGAAATCAATCTTATATACTGAGAATTTTTTTTATAACCTAAACATTATGTCCCACGAGCCTTTCAAAAAAAATAGTGACCTTATTAAGCCCATGAATTCATAATACTTTTAGAATACTGACAAGGTTTTTTTTTCCCCTCTTATTTCAATTCTTTATTGAGTTTGCAGTGTGGATAAGAGTCTAAAGTTATGGGACTTCCATGACATACTGGTCTAATACAGTTCTTTAAACCATTTTTGCTTTTCAGATTGCAGTCCTTGCCAGCATATGCTTCAGTATTGCTTTTGTATTTATTCAGACACATTTGGAGTTACAGCTTTAACTCTGCTGAACTTGTTCTCTTCTCTTTTATGTTTAGTGGTTTTGAGTTCCCCTCAAGAAACATGAACAAACCAATATTAGCCCCAGATAGGGTACTGACAATAGACCAAACAAAATGACTCACGAAATCTGGCTAGTGATCCCGTGAGTTTATTGGCGCTGCTGACAAGAGCATAGGTGGAAGGTTGATTATGGGAACATGGGTGACTGAAGGGAGCTGCAACGCCAGAAAACCCACCCAAACATGGGTGACAGCTCAAACTGCATCCCTCGTTCTCCTCATGACTTCAACCAGCCAGTCTCTTCCCAGCAGCTGCCTAAAGCTTTATAAAATGGGCAATGGCCCTGTTGATCCCATAGCTTTTGCTGGCTTCCTGAGCCTTGTAAGTTTCATTGAGTTCTCGAGTCTTCATGTTCCTTCCTCTTCCAAGGAAGAATGCTTACGTTCTGAGGACAAAACTATCCAACAAGCAACATATAGTTATTTTGCTTCCCTCTCTGTCCTTGTCTTTTTTTGTTTTCCTGTATGTGTGTGCATGTATAGGTGTGTCCATGGGTGTGCATACCCATTTGTGCATACATATGGCAACGAGACATCAAAGTCAAACTTGGTTATCATTCTTCAGGTGTCTTCCTCCGGATCCACCCATCTCTTTCCCAGTGTTGAGATTGCAGACAGGCAGCCCTGCACCTGGTTTCTTTATGGGGGTTCTGGAGGCTGAACTCACGTCCTCACATTTGTAGGATATAACAATCACTCCAAATCCTTTCTCCCTTTCTCTCTGTATCCCTCCCTCCCTCTCTGTCCCCCCTTCCTTCCTAAGTTTCTTCCTATCATTTTTTAATAAATAATTTCTGTCCATTTCCTGCTTTCTGGACAGAGCTACACTATCTCAGGTCCTATTAGTATACTTTTATGGCTAAATGTCCTTCATTTCCCTTCTTCCTTTTCTGGATCATGGGATGAGATTGAGTGTTTGGATGTTTCACTTTGAGGTGCAACATTTCTGCACCCCAAGAAAAGGCTGGATACCATCATCCCTTGTACGTTCTACATACATCCCATCATCAGGAATCTCTGAAAAGTTCAAAAATTGAGAAATGACTGATTGAAATAACTATTTTTGAGTCTGGGTCTCATCGTGTAGTCCAGGCTGGACTCAAACTCAGACCTCTACCTGTTTTTGCCTTTTGAATACTAGGGTTAAAGATCCAGGAACCGAGAGGGGGTGGGGAAGACATGCCTTTAATCCCAGCACTTGTACCTTTACGTGCTGAGAATAGTTTGCCTGCACTGGGTTGTTGCTCCTTTGGGGACCCCCTTCTGGGGTTCTCCAGGTGCTAGGATTATCTCCTGAGCAACCTGGGTTCTGTGTTTTTGGTCAGCATGGTGAGCCACATTTCTTTCTTAGAACCCTACCCTCCACATTGAAGGGTGTTAGTCCCTTTTGGGATTTTCATGACTAATCCTGAAAATACATGGAAGAATACAAGTGAATATTCCCATGCTATATGAATGTGATATGCTCACATATCTAAATGAAAATGAAGCTAACAAGTTTTTAAATAATATTTTTTTATACTTTGAATTTGTCTATTGACCCATTACTGTGGAGGCCAGGATTGATAGGGAATTCTTTTCCTTCCCAGAGTCCTGTGCAACTGTGTTGCTATCACCTCTCATTCTGACCCCTCTTCTTACCATACTGGACTCTGAAAAATTTACTAGATTCTAGCTTCTTTACTCCCTTGTTGGTGGAGGCTGCTTGTTCTTTTCCCGTTCTCCCAGACCCAAAATAATCACACAGAAACTGTATTATTATAACATTCCTTGGCCTATTAGCTCATGCTTCTTACTGCTTAGCTCTTATATCTTAAATTAACACATTTCTGTTATTCTATGTATTGCCATGCAGTTGTGGCCTACCGGTAAGGTTCCTTCCAGTGTCCGGCATCTATCTCCTGCAGCAGCTACATGGCTTCTCCCTGACTCTGCCTTCTTTCCTTCTCTATCTGCTTGGAATTGCCGCCTTGCTCTATTCTGCTAAGCCACTGACCGAAATAGCTTTATTCATTGACCAATAAAAGCAACACATATATAGAAGGACTTCTCACACCATTTCCCCCTTTTTGTTCAAATAAAAAGGAAGGTTTTAACTTTAACATAGTAAAATTGCATATAACAAAACAGATATCAGGCAAGAATTACAGTTATAATATTTATATAAAATTTATCTTTTATCATAACTAAGGAAAGCTATAATTATAGTTGTCAATTCTTCAACCCCATCAAAGACCCCAGAAGGATATAATATTACCTAAGTAAACAGGAAGTATATGTAAGCAACTTCCACAACTCTAGAATTGACAGGGACATCGTGTTGCCTGGACAGTCACCCAAAGTTCTTTTGTAACTTTGGGGCACCATCTTCAGCCTACAGGCCTATAATACTCAGCAGACTTTTCCATGAAGCAGAAAATTTCAAAGACAGCTCCACTTATATGGAAACAGCTTTTTCCATTAACCAATAAAAGCAGCACATATACAGAAGGACTTCCCACACCACTCCCTTCCTGTCCATCCAGTCACTAGTCCTTAGTCTTGAAGCACACCTACACCTAGCGCAGAGCATGCCAGCTGGCTTTCTGTTCTGTTTGACAAGGAACTCCCAGCCTCCTATATCTGAGTGTGCTCCTGCTCTTTCTGGCTGGCTTTTGGGGGGTAGGGGTAGAGGTGGGGTACATGGCTAGAATAGGTACAGTCTCACTGCAGCTGACCCCTCACACTTGGCTGTAGTGAGGAGGAAGGCAGGATGTCCCAGGTAGTTAGAACTGGCTCTTTCAAGGCAGTATTGCTCTAAGGCACTTTCAGCCGGCCTGTGTCAGATGCTAGATTTGTTTTCTGTCCAACACACCTCTCCCCAGTGGGAGACTTGGAGTAGTGCTACTGAAAGCTTAAGTCCAGACAGAGGTCTTTCTTGACTGAGGTTATGATAGAAATGCTCGGTGGGTTTTGGTTCCCCTGTTCCTCGGGTCCTATCTGAGATAGGATCCTTAAGAGAGTTTGCACCTCTGTAAAACTGTCCTCTCTGGTGATTTGTTCTCCCTGGTGGTCCTGGTCACAAATGATGTTCACTATCTCACTGGTGATTAGATTTCCTCAGATCCTGCTTGTTTCTGAGTCTCACCCTAGACAAGTTAAGGAAGACTTGGGACTCTGCATTCCTCCCCAGTACCTGGGTTATTTCTGTGCCTATGAATCTGAGAACTCCTGCCCTTGCTGGGTTTCTAAACTCAGATAAGCATTAAGAACCACATGCAGTCAGACCTCAAGGCTTGCAAAAGTGAGAGATTGTTCCTAGCAAGCTTGTGCTTTGAGCTGTGATAGCAATGATATTCTAGCAAAAATCTATCTGTTGTATAATTTCAGAGTCCCGGGCTCACACACCGTGTGTCCACATGTGTGTGTGCATGTATGCATGTTGTAGGACTTGAACTCAGGACCTCTCACGTGTCAGGCCAGTGCACTGCACTTAACTACAGTCTCATAGAATCTATAAGTAAAGGATGAGACAATAAGTTATTTATGGTAAAAACAAAACAACAACCAAAAAACCTCCAGAATTTGGTTCTAAGAGATGTCACCATTTTGTTGGTGTGACTTCATACTGCACTTGGGACTATAGAATGGGAGTGACTTAAGGTGTTCTTCCTCCCTCTCCAGACAGTCCCTAATCCCCCACTTCCCTTCTTCAACTTAGGTTACAAAACGGTGCCCCCTACCTGATCCTGTTTTTTGACCTTGAAGCTGGAGATGATTAGGAGAGATTATTTTCAAAGGAATCGGAGCCGTAGAAAATAAATATTCTTATTTGCCTTTATCCCTTCCTGCCCTAGGAAGTGACTCTTGGAAGGCCATTGGACAGTAGTAAATGGACAGAAGGAGGCCTGTGCTGAATAGACACTGGGCCTTTCTCTAGCAGTCAGAGGTTGACTGCTCCCCGATACCTGCCAAAGAGTAGCTCTCCTCAGTCTCACAGCCTCCAAGACCGAGGGGAGGCCAGTCCGACAGGCTCTGATGGAGCCTCCACTCTAAAGAACCATTGGAAATCGCCCATAGGGCACAGTTTAGGGCTCTGATGTCACCGTGAAGTGCTTCTCCTGAGGGTGACTTCTTAGCTTTCTGGCACCATCTGCCTGTGTGTCCCAGAAATGAGCAATGTAGTGGCTATTCACGAGTTATCCGTGCTGTTTCCTGGCGAAGGGCCTGTTAATGCAGCGAATAATTAGAGCGATGACGAGAGCCTCGGTGTCCAGGGTTTGATTTGGGGTCAGAGCTCTTGCTTCCTTAGGGTGCCGTTCCAGCACAGTCAGGACTTTCTCAGACCTGTGATCTGCCTGTTGAGATCAAGTGCTTTGTTTGGACTTACAAAGTGCTTTAAAGCCACTGACCTCCATGGATGTATTTAAACTCGGTCAGTTGGCTTCAACATGCTGGAAACTTTTCAAAATGTTTAATTGCAGCGCAGTGTAAAGTTTAAGAGGATTTAGGGAGAGTAATTAAACATATGCAATTAATGAACTGTATGATGGCTTTTCCTATTAATTTTCACAACCCAAATATTTCTTTTCTTGCATATACTCTCAAGCCCAGTGGTTCTCTTCACTGTTAACTAAGACATCAAGGCCATACCTTCTGTGGGACCTTGGCACTTGCACTTCCCACCATATTTGATCATCTCACAGTGTCTGCATGCTGCAAGCTTGCCATAGCCAAGGGCTTCCTAACCAACCTTCAGGAAATATCATCACTACTCTTTTCCAACTTAAACCATTTTTTCCCACATTTTATTTTTATTGTACTCATGTTTATTGTTTCACAAAGCCATAAGCACTATGAAAATGAAACCTTGACTTTGGTATATTTCTAGGGCTGGGAGTGGTTTGGCGTACAGAGGGTATTCAGTACATGCCGTTAAAGGAGTGTGTCTGTCTTAGGGTTGTCAATACAAGGATGAACACCATGACCAAAAGTAAATTGGGGAGGGAAGGATTTATTTCACTTAAACTTCCAGGTAACAGTCCATCACTGAGGGTGGTCAGGGCAGAACACAAATAAGGCAGGAACCTGGAGGAAGGAGCTGATGCAGAGGCTGTGGAGGGGTGCTGCTTACTGGCTATCTTAGCCTGCTTTATATAAAACTCAGAATCAATAGCCCAGAAATAACACCACCCACAGTGGTCTGGGCCCTCCCCCATCGATCCCTAATTAAGAAAATACCTTACAAGCTTGTCTGCAACCCGATTTTATGAGGGCATTTTCTCAACTGAGGTTTCCACCTCTCAAGATGACTTCATCTTGTGTCGAGTTGACATTAAGCTATCCAGCACAAAGTGAATACTGATTTTTCTCAGTGTATTGGTTAGGCAAGTGTACTCATGTTTGAATTCAGAACGAAGAATTATTTTCCCACATAGAGCATTTGGTCACCTATTACTTCATCTGTACATTGTTAAGATGGACTTTAAAGCTCCACACAGTGAGGATGATGCTGACGTGCAGATTAGAGCCCTTAAAGAGACCACACTCACCAGTGCATTAAATACAGGGAAAAGAAGGAGAATATAACTATAGCAACCAAGAAACATTACACTTTGTGTGTGGGGAGGGGGTGCGTTGTTTTATAACTCCAGTTCTAGGGGATCTAACCTCCTCTTTTGGCCTCTGAGAAACCTAAGGAAGTATATCAAGACCAACCTAGACAATGTCAGTTTGGTTCTTACTTTTTAAATTTTTTGATATCATAATATAATTATACATTTCTCCCTTTCTTCCTGACAAAGCTTCCTTACACCTCTCCTTGCTCTCTGTCAAACCACGGCCTCTATGTTCCTTAATTGTTACCACGTGCATGTAGGGAGAGAGGCTCAAGAACCCAGAAGCAAGCCTATGACAGTTCATTTCACATCAGTGCTTTCAGGCTGCATGGCCCTGGAAGCAGGAGGTGACCATTTCCCATCAGTTGCAGTATTCCTAGTCACAAGTGAAGCCTCTGGCTGCTGTGTTAGAACCATGATTGGGCAGAATGTGCTGATGTGGAAGGAGCAGGGTGAAGAGTGGAGACGTGGGTTAACCCTAATGCTTAATTGATCTGTGAACTTCAGACACTTGGCAGCATCTGAGACCCTTCTTCCTGTCTTCGGTGGGGACTGGCGGTGCCCTCATGCTATATTTAAACAACTATATGGTATCTATGAGCCATAAGATGTTTTCAAATGTGGAAAATAAAGTTTGATATTTGTGTGAATGTCTATTTTCTTGGTCTGTTTTTGAAAATTGAGGCTGTCCTGGGTTGTTTATATGTTTCGTATACTGCTTTCAGCCATAATCTCCCCTTTTTAGACTGGACCGTATGTCCCAGACTAACTAAACTTGCTGTGTAGCCAAGGATGATCTTAAACTTCTGTTCATTTTTGCCTCCGTCTCCTGGAGTGCTGGGATTACAGGTGTGCACCACCACGTCCATGCTTAGTTTATGAAAGCCAGTGTTTTGTGCGTGCTAAATATGCGCTCTACCAACTGCGCTAAATCCCCAGTCCCTGGCTATAATCGCTTAATCCTTGTCATTTAGAAAAAAGAGTTCCCCAACATTTTTCACTATTAAAAGTAATAAATATCCTTGTCTAAAATGTTTGTTCCCAGTGTTTATTGTTCTCCTCTGCTATAATCTATAAGGCACAATAACTGTTAATTAGTGATAGTGTTAACTAAGATTAAGTGAATGTACCACTGGAATTTTGCCTAGAGTTTGATTTTTTTTTTTTAATAGCAGGAGAGATGGCTCAGTGGCTAAGAGCACTGGCTGTTTTTCCAGAGGACCTGAGTTTGTTTTCCAGCACCCATGTGGTAGCTCACAACAGTCTATAACTCCAGTCCCAGGGGCTCTGACGCCCTTTTCTCAGCAGGCACCAACATTCACATGGTGCACAGACCCACATTCAGGCAGAACATGCATCCACAAAGATAAAAGTAGATAAATGAAGGAAAATACAAATTGAGTTTTCTGTGTAATATTGGGGTAGTTCCAGGTATTGAGCTTTCTAGTGTATTACTTTTCTGCTTTTTTTTTCCTTCCTATCTTCCTTTTGTCTCTCTTACCTGTTTTTAGTTTTTTGGTTCTTGGTTTGGGAAAGAGTCTCAGGTAACCCGGGCTGACCTGAAGCTCAGCAAGCAGCCGAGGACCTTGTACCTCTGTCTCTCATGTGCTGGAATCATGAGAGAGCCATGCCTGGCTCCTGCCTTTCCTTGGGAGTACTTTATTTTCTTTGTCACTTCCCAGGCACTAAGGGTTTTGGATTTCTTTTTCTTTTCTTTTTCTTTTTCTTTTTTTTGTACATTTTCTATAACTGATATCTTATTTTGTGTGGGGGTAGGAGTGTGTGCAGTGAGCATACTAAGTAATCTCAATTATTGGGTTCTATATTTTATTACCTTAGATTTTCTAATATAAATATGCATTTATTATTTATGTGTGATGAGAGTTTTGTCTTCTTTTGAATAGACACATACTTGTTTCTTATGGTATAGAACAGGGTTCTTGAAATAAGGGAGGAATGGTTCCATTACTAGGATTCAACTATGTTTTATCAGGTTTTAGTGGGAATGCCTTAGACGTTTAATTTTATATAATCTGTGTCCTATTCATTTGAGATTGGTAACGCTGGTATGTGGAAATGAAGTGCTCTTGTACATATTCCTAAGAAAAGTCTAAGATTTTTATCCCAAATGATTAGTTGCCTGTTAACTTTTTGCCACCTAAGGAGATTGCCGCATGCCATGTGGGCTTCTCAGGTCGTCTCTGCACTTCTCTGAGCAGGTTTGCTACTCTTGCAGTGGGTTGTTAGGCTGTAGGGTACTTTTTTGACTTGAAATCTCACATTCTTCCAGTGGAGGTTTATATTTGTGGCTCTGATGTGTGATGCTTTTGAGTTGAGGCTAGATAGTGTGTTTCTTATGTTTGCACGTATTTGAGTGTGCAAGCACCACAGTGCATGTACCGAGGTGAGAGGCTGTGAGGAAGTCAGTTTTCTCCTCTACCTTGTGGATTCCAGGGTCAAATTCAGGTTGGCAAGCTTGGTGGCAAGAGCTTTACATGTTGTGAGCTATTTCATGGCCCCTAGATCTCTCTCTCTTTCTCTTCCTCTCCACATAAGTCTCCCCCTCCCTTCTGCCCTAGCTCCCTCCATATCTTACCCTTTCTTTCCCTTCCTGTCTTTAATGTTCTATATTATGTTTATATTACTTAGAGACATTATTATATGTCTTAGAGAGTTTTACATAGCAAACAGTGCTGTGTTCCGTAAGTATTTGAGTAACATTCCAATGAAACTGTTTTGGTCAAGAGTTCCTGGAAAATAAAATCTTCAATAACTTTCTCTTAAATGTGTTTTTCTAACTTTGGACATATTTGAGTAAAAGTTGTTTTTCAGTTTTTTAGAAAATCCCCAATATTATTGAGATGTTCAGCTTCAATGTTATTGCAAGCTGTAGTTGTGTAAATTCTTTTGAAAATGCTTTCTGTATTTTTCATGTTCCGTGTTTGTTTTATCATTTCTACTTTCTCCCATTTGTTTAGATATGTCAGGGACCTCTTATAGTCCCCAAGAATGTGGTTTTAAATTAGTTACTAATTCTATTGTGTGTAAGTTTTAATTGCTATCATTTAAAAAAAAAGTTTCTCTTTGACTGGGATTTTGCTTTCTTTTCCATAACCTATAAAATAATTATTTCATTTATTAAACTTATTTTTAAGATTTCATATATACACACGCACACACTGTCTTTACATAATTTCCCCCACTTTCTTCCCGATTCTAACTCCTCCCTTATGCTTGCCCCACCCCTCTCGCTGTCAAAATCCTGGCCCTTTTTCTTTAATCATCATTGTTACGTGTGTGTGTGTGTGTGTGTGTGTGTGTGTGTGTGTGTGTGTAATTAAACAGCCTGATGTGTCTGTTTAATCCTGTTGTGCATGTGTATGTTGTAAAGCTAACCACATTGTGGATTGCTCTTAATTAGGGAGCTCATTCCTAGGGAGAATGAATCCTCTGTCTCTCTGAAGTCAGCTATTACCTATGACTCTTCATCTACGAATGAGAGCCCATACAATTCCCTCATCCACATGGACATGTCAACCGATGTTGTCACGATTTGCTTCTTGTTTAGGCAGCCATGCCGTTGAGAGTTCATAGATAACGACTTTCCTGTAATAAGGAAGACATAATCACATAGCAGAGATACAGGTCTACTATCTCTTTTTTCTCCCCCTCCCCTCCCCCATGATGTTCCCTGAACCTTAGATTTAGTAGATGTATTCACTGAGTCCTAACACCCCAGAGTCAGTTCATGCTGTCTGCAGTTTGGCCAGTTGTGATTCTACAATGGTCTCTGGCTGCTGTGAAGTGTCTTTGATGAGGGATGAGAGCTACACTTACCTTTGGGTATGGGGATAAGATTTCAAATGCAGTTAGAAATACCCTCGTTTAGGAAAGTGGCAGTAGTACATCTTCCTCTAGGTTCATGGCCTCACAACCATGGATAGTCTTGCCATGGTGGTCATTGTTAGACTTCATAGGCATCACAGCTGCATAGGACTTTTGATTGCTTCTCTCCCTTGGCAGTTTGCATAATCACGTGCAAATAAGGATATTTTGACTTCTTCTTTTCCTGTTTAATCCCTTTAAAGCCCCTTTCCTGTCTTAATTGCTCTAGGGGTGCTTTGAACACTATTTTGAAAAAGAATGGGGATAATGAAAGGCCTGATCTCATTCCTGAGCAGTGGGTTTGTTGTAAATTCCCTTTATTAGGCTGAGGTGTCTTCCCTCCAGTCCAAGTTTCTCTCTAGGATGTTCATCATGTTGGATTTTGTCAAAATGATTTTCTGCATGTGTTATGATGATGTTTTTCTTTAAGTCCATCTATGATTCATTACATTTATTAATTTCTATGTGTTGTACCATTCATATATCTACCAGATAAAGCCAACGTGACCATAGCGAATGTATTCTGCCTGCGAGCATATTAAGAATTTTTGCATCTGTATATGTCAATGATATGGTCTGTAGCAGTAGTTGTCGAGGTTGACCAAATGTCTCTACATAGTCCTGGCTGTCCTAGAACTCACAGAGATCCACCTGTCTTTCTCTCCTTACCCCCTCCCACCCATGCTGGGATTAAAGGAATGTGCCACTTTGCCACACTGTAGTGTCTTTACCTGACTTTGGAATTTGGAAGTACTTCTTCTATTTCTTTCTTTAAAAGATAAAACTAGAAATAAACTAATTTAAGAACTATTTATTGATTGTAGGTCTTTTGTGAAAGTGGTAGGATTTTGCTGTGAATCTATCTGGTACTGTTTCTGTTTGTCTTGTTTTGAAAGGCTCTTTAGTCAGTGTTTCAGTTCTTGTTACAGGTCTGTTTAGGATGTTGATCTCTTTTGGTTTGACTTCAGGGGTTGGGATGCTTCTAGAACCATCCATTTCCTTTAGATTTTCTAACTGGATGGAGTATAGGTTTCTAAAGTATTCCTTTATACTATTACGTATTTCTTTGATATCTGTTGTAGTTTTCCACCTTTGGTTTCTGATCCAGTTAATTTGGGTCCTCTCTATTAGTTAATTAGGCCAAGGATCTGGCCCAGAGCCCAGGCTAGGCCTGGAGATGGGATATATGCAGATGGGAAGAGGTGTATCCCAGTGTACCCAGCTGGCTAGTCTGTCACAGATGCCTTTATCCAGGGCCATACCTGGAGTTTGGGAGTTGTGCATGCAGGGCTCACCTGACTGGACAGAACATGGAAAGTGTAGGCAGATACATGGGCTGGGCTGACACAAAGGATTTAGCCCAAGTCTGTTATCAATTTATTTTTAAGTAAGTGCAGTTAAAGATGTTTATATACAACTTAATTCACTTTGGACTCTTAGAAGCATTCTGTTGGTATTTCAAGATACCCTACAGTTGAAGATTGTGATCCTTACTCGCTTATTTAGTAGGTAGTTCAGTTCTTTATAATTTTTAACAAGCAAATGCTTTTTGAATCTTTCCTGTCACACAGGCCTGTTCCCGGCTCTGGAGGTATGTCACTGTGCAAAGCAGCCAAGAGCCATGTCCTCCTAGAGCTTGCTCTGCATCCAGAAAACACTGGATTTGGTGCCATAAACTACATGCCAGCCTCTGGCCTGCGGGCTTGGATCCATTCAGCTAGTCTACTCAGTAGCTCTCACCAAGGGCGTTAAGTACCTTGATCCCTGCCACATTGCCAATAAATGACAGCGCCAAATGGCTTCTTAATAACTATGTCAACATGTACACTTCCTCTGCTTTAGCCTAGATGCAGGAATTTGGTACTTAATGTTTTAAAGTTTGTGTCTTTCTTTTAAAGCTTCATCTTGTCCATTAAGGTTTAAACATTTTATCAAGGTGTGTGTGTGTGTGTGTGTGTGTGTGTGTGTGTGTGTGTGATGTATGATTGTATTTATTTCTTAACTCATCTATGAAAAAGTCTAAGTAGACTATCAGGCGTGAAGGATCTGTGTGTATCTATCCACTAACATGCTGTCCATGTTCTTTTTGTCTCTGTTTACTCCCTTATTTGTTCATTCTGTCATAATTCGGTTCCAGTATGGTGACTCTCATGCGTTTACACTTCTTGTGATCGTCCACATTTTTGTGACTGTTGATGTATCTGAGTTCTCTTTGCCTTGTTAAAATTTACATTGCTCAAACAATCCTATTTCCATCAAGAGAAAACTAGTACAATCCTCGTTCCTCCACCGGAGTCCTTTCACTCTCAACTGAAGTGCTGAGCACCCCGTTCATTCTCATTAATGTGCTCATCTGTTGCCTTAACAGTTTCTATCGTGTTGTTTTTCACTGAGAACTGATCCCCAATGTTTAGAGTTGAGTTATTACCATCAGAAGGGCTGTCCAGTCAGTACCAGATTTGGGTCATTTTCTTATGAATGAATTCTTTATGTGGCCTCAGTTTTTCTTATTTGTGGGTGTTGGTTAATAAAAAAACAATGAAATGCAGGCTGGAGAGTGGTAGCGAACACCTTTAATTTCAGCACTTGGGAGGCAGAGGCAGGCGGATCTCTGTGACTTTATCGATCTCTGGTCTATAAAGTGAGTTCCAGGACAGCAAGGACTGTTACACAGGAAGCCCTGTCTTGGAGGGGGGAAAACGAAGTGCAAAAACAGAGAAATAGTTCTTTTATTCCTATGAAATTTGATTGCTCCTAAATAGTCAGTTATTATCACACGGCTATTGGTTTACCGTAAAATTTATTTGCTTCCTGTTTTGTGTATTTGTTTTATAAAAGTCTTTTAGGCTATTTTGTAGGAGTTCTGTCTATTCATTACTTACATCTCTCATGGAATAGCTTCTCTTACTCAACAGGAAAAGCGGCATTAAGAACAACCTGAGTCAAGAAATTGTATTTCTTTATGAAGTGCATATTTTCCAGAATGTTTCCTGTACTGCACAGTTTTGCAGAGCGGAGCTGGAGGCCAGGTGGGGAGGAAATTGAGATAGGTACAGGCAGGCACTTGCTGCAGGATTTTATCCAGCTTTTTCCATGCCCTGTGGCTCCTCCAGGTAGGTGTGGTGAGCTCTGCCTCCTACCTCAGCCACAGAATCCGGTTGTTTTATTAGTATGTGGTAAAATCATCTGAACTTGTGCTTTTCCTCTTTGAAAGGAAACTTTTTTTTTATTAGGGTTCTATTTTGTTTCCTTGCGTTGTGTTTCTCCTTTCAGGATTCGGTGCCAGTCATTTGTCACTTTGACAAAATGCCTTAGATTACTAGAGGAAGAAGGATTTCTTTTGGCTCCTTGTTTACAGTTTCACTGCAGCAGCCTTAGCTGACTGTATGGCTGCCGGCCTAAGTCAAAGCTGAAACATCACCTCGGAAGAACACTATTTTCCAGTGTGTGTAGGGGGGTGATGGGATAACTGTGCTTTAGGTCATACTAGCCCTGACCTGTTGTAGCCGCCCTCCCATCTTTTCGCACCCAACACTGAGGTATCTTTTTTTCCCCTTGTTAAGTGTATGTTGCCCGACTAGTCTTGGGAGTGCGCTTTCTCTTGCATGTGGTACCTTTACCAAGGACTTACCGTGAAAGAAAACTGACTCTCCGTCTTCTAACATATTTGAAGTGCCCGTAGCTCCTCTGCAGGGCTGGGCTTTTATTTTCCCCACCTTTGCTGGCATTTTGTCTGGCTGGATTTGTCACAGATTTGTGTATGCCACCACCATCACCGTCCGAATCCATTTATGACGTTTACATCTATTGATTTGCGTTTGTTGAACTGTCCCCATGTCACTACAATGAAGCCACGCTGATTGTGATAAATGATCTCTTTGACATCAAAGAGATCCTTTAATTTAGTTTGCAAGTGCTTTATGAGAAATTTTACATCTGTATTCAGCAGGGAAATTGATCTGTAGTTATTTTCCTTTGGTATCAACATACTGGTGACTTCAGAAAAGGAGAAGCTTCTTCTTTAAAGACCAGGTACAGCTCTACAGTGAATCCTTCTAGAGCTTTGTTTTTTTGACATGGAAAATATTGTTATTTATTGCTTCAATCCTTCTGCTTGTTGTAGATCTGTTTAAATTGTTGATCTCGTCTGGGTTTAACTTTGATAGATCACATATGTCTGTAATTTGACCTGTTTCTTTTAGATTTTCTAGTGTAGTGAAATGTTAGTTAAGGACTGTCTTCGTGATTTTCTGAATGTGTTTGGTATCTGTTGCTGTGGTTCCTTTTTCATCCCTAATTTTATTAATTTGGGTTTTGTTAATTTGGGTAAGCTTTTCTAAGTATTTACCATTCTTAGTGATGATCTTTTCAGTGACCTTGGTATCCCATGTGTTGTGGTATATGGTTTTCGTTGTCATTCATTTGATTGTTTTCAGAATAGTTTTATTTCCCTTTAATTTTATCAGTGACTCCTTCTTAATTCAATAGTATGTTTATTCTCTGTGAGTTTGTGTAATTTCTGTAGTTTCTCTTGCTGTTGACTCTATTGTGGTCAAATGGAATATTAAAAATTAAATTTTAATTTTCCAGTGTTTGTTGATACCTGCTTTGACTCCAGATATGTGATCTGTTTTAGAGACGGTCTCCTGGGAGTCCGAGAAGAACATATTCTATCATTTTGGAATGAGTCTACTGTAGATGTCTGTTAGGTCTGTTTGATCTGTGATATATTTTGATCAAGGATCAAGGTGACCTGTTTATTGGTGAGAGTGGTGGGGTGTTGTAGTCACCCCGTATTATTATCTTGTCTTACCTTATATCTATTAATACTTATTTTATGAAACTAAGTATACCCATGGTTGATGCATGCATATATGTGTAGAACTGTAATGTCCTCTTGAAGGACTGCTCACTGAACTGACCATGCGCCTTTGACTAGTTTTGGTCTGAAGTTTATTTTGTCAAATATTAGAACCGTTCATGACACTTGCTTGTTTCATAGCTTTATTTGCTGGGAATAGTTTTCCATATTTTACCCTAGGGTAATAGCCGTTTTTGATGATAAGGTATCTTGCTTGAAAGTAACAAATAGATGAATCATACATTGTAATCTCATCTGCTAGTCTGTGTCTTTAAATTTTTATTTTATTTCTTTGTTTGTGTGTGTGTGTGTGTGTGTGTGTGTGTGTGTGTGCATGCATATCTAAGTGCAGGCACACATGCCTGAACACACATGCAAGATGAGGTGACCTACTGAGCCACCTCACCAGTCCAGTCTACCTTTAGATTTGACTATTAATTAATATTAATTGTTATTAAAAGGTGTTTGTTAATCAGTGTATGTGTGTGTATATGTATTTGGTGATTTCCTCTTTTGCTTAACTACCTACTATTCTAGTATTTTATTCTTCTGCAGCCTATTAAATGCCTTTATTTTTATTGTCAAAAGTCTCCCTTTCAGTTTTCCGTAGAGCTGCCTTAGTAGTAATAAATTTCTTTAGCCATTTTTTATCATGGAAAGTTTTCCTTTCTCCTTCAACTGGTGATGGATATTTTTGCTGGGTATAATAGTCTGGGTCAGCAGCTCCAATCTTTCAGACTTGAAATTCATGTTTCTGAGTCATCTCAGCTTTAATTTTTCTCTTGAGATACCATGTTCTTCTGAGGGTCCTGCTTTTATGTCTGACTTACTGATGCTTCTCTCTGGCTGCAGCTTTCAGCACACTCTCTTTGTGCCGTGCAGTTGGTGTTTTCAAATGCAATATGTGGAGAGTTTCTTTTCTAATCCTGTATATTTAGTGTACATTGGTGGACATTCTTCACCCATGTATGAGAGGTTTTTTTCCTCTTTCCCTGTAAATTTTTTTTATACCTTTGGCATGAAATCATTCTTCTTGTGTTCCCATAATTTGTAAATTTGACCTTTTTCATGGTGTCCCAAAGTCTTACATGCTTTATGTGCACATGAACACGCCTATCTCTTACTCCCGTCTCCTGAAGCACTGCCTTTCTCTTGACCCATTCTGTTGGGGAGGCTTCTTACTGAGCTGTTGCCATGGCTTTTTGAATTTTTCATTTAAGTGTCAATGTGGTTTTCTTCAGTATTTTTACCTCTACTGAAATGCATTTCCATACTTTTCACTTCCCTATGCCATTCAGCCATTTGTTTTTCTTGGGAACAAATCTAGAATTATTTGTGTCCTCTGCAGTCTCTTTGGACATATTAGTAATTCTTTGTCAAGAATTTAGTCTGAGTTATTCTCCCTGGGAGCCATTACTGTGGGATTGGTGTTGCTTTGGTTGCTTGTGGTACTTGTGTTTCCGCATCAGAATTTGCATGCCTGGTAATTTAAAGTAACCTTTTCTCTTTTAGTGAAAAAGTTGCAATGCTTTGAAGGAGCTAGGCTGTATAGTCGGTTGAGGTGTTAATTTACTCCATTTCTGACACTCCCGTGAGACTAGAACATTCAACAACAGTTACTATGTGGTGTTTGGTTCATTACAAAATAAACTAATAATGAACTAAAAAAATCACACCTGTGATATGCATTATGTTGGTGAATTCCCTGGTACTTTTGAGTTTTTTGGACAGCAGACTCAAGAGCTCAAGACCCTCCGTTATTTCAGACTCAAGCATGTTTTTGTCAAGGGCTCACACAACCATGTCTTGAGTCAGGCTGGCCCCTCGATCTGTAACAGAAGAAGGACAAGCATAAAACAGCTCAACAGTGAAAAACATAATGTCTGAGAGCAGCTAGAAAGCAAATCATTTCCAGCAGAGGTTGCTGTGGTTTCTCTCGTGGTATAGAAGTGTGTGCAATGAGAACAAGAAGCTGAGAGCTCACCCCTGGTTCCATGGTACAACTGTTCTGTTCTGCCCAGGACTGTCAGTCAGGAAGCCCAGCATGACTGTTTGATTTCCTAATCAGTTTCCGCTGGATGCTTGTAGGCCTCTAATTTGATGATGCTTTGTTATCTGTCTGCTGCTGCTGCTGCTGCTGCTATTTGCTCTTTTACTTTTGCTTGCTGTGTACTTAGTAAACTCACTCATTCAAAACGAAAAGCCTGGCTGTTGTAGACTGTTCCCCTGACCACTCAAAATACTGTAGACACCAGTCATTTTAGAGGGTGAAGAGACATTGATCATACTGTCGGTACTGATATGTTAGCTACTGTGGATATGAGTGAAGAGGGGAGGAAGACAGGAAGCAGAGGAAGACTGGCGATGAATATTAGGTTAACTGTGGAAGAATGCAAACAGAAGGGAAATTGTAGGAGCAAGGAGGAAGGGGCAGAGGAAAGCAGAGATGTGTGTGATGATTAGTTCTGTCGATGTGACACCGTCTAGAGTCACCTGGGAAGTCAGTGCCGGGCGTCCAGGTCAGGTTCAGCAGTGGGTGTGTCCAGGAGATTGTCTTCATTGTTAATGGCTGTGTGAAGACCCAGCCTGAAAGGTAGCCACACCCTTCCCCAGGTTTGGGTTCTGAATTGTGTAATAGTAAAAACGGTGACCTGAGCTGTGAGTGTGCATGTACGCATTTGTTCCTCTCTATTCCCAACACGAATGCAGTGGAATCAGCTCTTTCAAGTTCCGAGCCGAAGAAACTCTCTCTCCCTTACAGCTGCTTTTTGCCGAGTATTTTGTTATAGCAACAGTGACAAAACTAGAACAATATGCTGTCGATAACATAGGACAGGCCCATCTGCAGGGGTGAGCCACAGACCCCCTGGAAATGCATGCAGCCTGTGTTCTTTGCAAAAAAGAAAACAAGAACGTGAAAGAAAAAAAATATTAACGAGGAAAAAAAAGATTATTTGGTGTGAACAGATCCAAATGGAGCCAGCCAGCTAAAGTGATACTGGTTATAAACAAAGGATGAATGGATGTAGAGGGAACGAATACAGTGGCTGGATACTGGCCTGACTGCTGGATCCACCTCAAGGATCTCTGGAGTATATTTCTAGTTTCTAGAAACCTGTTTTACTCCTGGCAGTTCTGCAATAGGCAATCCTCCCCTCCAGGCCTTCTTTTGTATGACCGGATGACAGATTCTGGTCCAGTTTGTGGGTGGGTCCCCACGTTATGGCATCGCAGATACTTTGGATATTTCTCTGTTCCTTTATGGTTCTAGTTGTGAATGTTGGGCCCATCCTGTTCAGCTCTTCCCAGTGTCCCAGGTGCCGCTTAAAATCTGCATAAAAGTTGGGTTTTCAATTTGCTGAATCCTGAATAACTCTATTCTAAAATTCCATTCCTTATTGGAACAGCATTCTGTGGGCCTGGTTTCTTTATAGTTCTCAGGCAGTTGCTCCCAGTTTGCTGAGAGTATGCTTCACAGGTCTGGGACTGTCGACCAGATGAAGCAGGGCGCTCTTTGCAGTGGGGACTTATTTCTGCCCTGTGGGTTGCCAGCGCTGTGGAGAGGCCCTTAGCCAGCCTAACTTGCCAGTGCTCTGGTGCCCTGGTTGTGGCCTTTCCCCCAACTGTTTAGTGTTTGTTACCATTCTTTTGCTGCATTTCACCTTTCCCTGGATTACCTGCAGCCTCTGGCATGCGCTTGAATGCCAGTCCTTTCTTTCTTTATAGCTTTGCTGACTTTAATTCCACATGTATTGATAATAATGTCCTCCATGAAGTCACGCGTAATCCACAATGAATAGCGTGCTTGTCTACCCTCTTTTCAGCCAATACACCACCCACATGAATACTATCTTTCATGGTTATCTAAATATAATTATAGGAAGCTTCTTTTGCGTGCGTGCGTGTGTGTGTGCTGTTTAAATTTTTTTTTGTTGAGCTATATATTTTTCTCCACTCCCCTCCCTCCCATTCTGTCCTCTCCCATGGTCCCCATGCTCCCAATTTACTCAGGAGATCTTGTCCTTTTTCTACTTCCCATGTAGATTAGATCCATGTATGTCTTTCTTAGGGTCCTCATTGTTATCTAGGTTCTCTGGAATTGTGAACTGTAGGCTATTTTTTCTTTGCTTTGTGTCTAAAAGCCACTTATGAATGACTACATATGTTACTTGTCTTTCTGGATCTGTGTTATCTGACTCGATATAATGTTTTCTAGATCCATTCATTTGCCCACAAATTTCAAGAAGTCATTATTTTTTCTGTTGTGTAGTACTCCATTGTGTAAATGTACAACATTTTCCTTATCCATCTTCGGTCAAGGGGCATTTAGGTTGTTTCCAGGTTCTGCATTTGACAAACAATGCTGCTATGAACATAGTTGTGCACATGTCCTTGTGGTACAAATGAACATATTTTGGGTATATACCCAAAAGTCATTTTGAGGAAGGTTGTTTCCTATTTGTCCAAGAAATCACCATAGTGATATCCAAAATAGATATATCAGTTTGCACTCCCACCAGCAATGGAGGAGTGTTGTAGGTAGTTTCGTAAAATATACATGTTCATCCTACTCCATATAGACTAAAAAACTGTATGAAAATGTATCTGAATAGGAATATGAAGGAGGTTGGCATGGAAAAGTAAGCAAAGAGAAACAGAATAATGAAGGGTTTTGGTTCATATTGCTTACTACCTCTTTGTAACAGAGGCGTGCTTTTGCTGTTGATGTCCAAGACCGACGAATAATTTGTTGAGTAATGTAGAAGCAAAAATATCCATCGCTGGAGCATTAAGTCAGCTGTGTAAGTTTAATCTCGTCTACGCCAATATTATGTTAACGCCATCCAAAGTCCCTGCCAATAAAGCTAAGTCATTCTTTGAAATGCCACGATTCATTATTTTACTTTCTCCCGAAAAGTCACAGTTTGTACTTTATGGTCCAGTGAGAGGCACTGGAGTTCAAAATGAAATTTAATTTTCAGTCACTAAAGAAGGGGGAACTACTTAACCCATGGCTGTGGAATAGTGCCCATTAATGTTTCATTCTTTTTTTTTTTTTTGACAAAAGTTCATATCCTGCCACACTGAGAAACAGCTGTTTACAGCATACCTTGGGCATCTTTTGAATGGGTTCTACAAACCTTTCTAGATAGGAAACATAAGAACTATTTTTCACAGCCGTGCCTGGAGAAAACAGTGCCCTTTAAGACACGCCCGAGGATTTACTCCTATGCTGGGAACACCTCAGAAAGATATGCAGAGGGGGATGGCTTCAGCTGTCTAAGTGTAGTCAGCACTCCACGGTTCCACGTCCTAGATGGCTCTTTCCGTCTTTCACCCCCTTCCCAAGCCTTGGTCTAGAGCGGCCTGAACGAGCCAGTTTAGTGACTGCATATGAGCGTAAAGTGCTCCTAATCCCTGTCTCTCATAGAACAATTAAATGATCTTTAAATTAAAGAAAAAAAAATCCATGTGCTCAGCAGTCCTGTGGGAAGTGTTGTCTGCCTAGAGGTCATGATCTGAAGCCCAGGAATCAAGCCAGTGTTTAAAAGTCAGGGGAGGAGACTGAAGTTCCGGCTTAGAAAGCCTTGCCCTAGCAGAATACACAGAGCATGTTACCAGGTCACATTCTCCATCCGTGTTGTTACAGGGAACACAACTCCTGCTAGTAGTAAATGCCGTGAGGGTACCAGGGTGGGGAGATGTCTGTATGATCGGGAAGCCCTGTAAAGGAGACCAAAGCTATGCACATGCAAAACCCATGCAGAATATGGAGCTGATGGCATTGCTGGGGGAATTTTTATGCTCAAAGAAAGGACATGATGCCCAGCTAGAATGCCCTTGATCACTCTTTCTGAATTCTGTTTCACTGGGTGTGTTTCTCACCTTTGCGAGTCATATGAAAGCAGAGTGATGCCTGATTCCCTGTGTTCTAGAATGATCCTTGGCTTCTCTCAACACTGCCAAATGGAATTCACTTTCATAGAAGTAAACGTTGAAAAGTCCCATGTCACGGGCAAACCAAGTGTCGAGTTGTGAAGTTGGCAAAGCTCCCACTTTTAAGAATGCTGTAAATTTTCTTCCATATCTAATATTAAAGAAGGGGAAATACAGCTGAACTACCCAGATGTCAAGTTTCTTTAGCACTTTCTATCCCTTCAGCCATGGATGCTTGCCAGAGAGAGAAACAGGGAGAGAGAATTAGGATCGTGTGGGGAAATCTTTGTAGAAAGTATTTTTGTATAGACATAAAAGAAATTGGTGAGTTCACCCTGCGGACAGCTGAGAACATGGCAGTGTCTCTCCCAGCAGCATTCCCATTCACAGAAATAAAGATCACGGCTCTGTCGTCCACTGACTACTTGGCCACATGGACTTGGACCAGACATCAGCCAAGAGTCATGAAACACTGTCTTCAGAGCGCTCTGTTCCCTTACTGTACCTGCCATGTTCAGATGAATCAAATCAGAACAAGATGCGATTTTACTGAGAAACAATCCTTACGCTATCACGTTACCTCGCTCTCGATAGTCCCCCGAGCATGTTTAAAATCCAGAAGACGTACAGTAGACTACGAGGCAGAATCTCTAAGGCCCCAAAGCAAGTTGCCTTACCTTTCTTGTATCATATTATATATACATCTTACAATTATGCCAGCGATTAAAGCATTGTCATGCTGCATTATAATGTGTTTTTATGTTTAGGATTAAGAAACTATCTTCCACTCTTCTGTGGGTTCCTTTTATGTCCTACAGGCAAATCCTTTCTCTTGGGTCAGGAACGTAATAAGGTAGGCTTTCCTCTCTGGGGTACTGTATCTGTCTTGCTGTGTTTAAATTGATGCACAAAGCTCTTTGGAGCAAACGACAGTATTTTCTTTGTATAGGAGCCAGCAGTTGAATAACCCATGGGGGATTCTCTGTTGAGCATTTTAAAGATGGGGTTTGTGCGGGGTGGGGATGCTGGTGCTTGGCGGAGTCCCTGGGGAGCGGGATTGGCTCTGGCCCTGGGAGTGGAGGCCTTTTCTGTCTGTGGTCTGGAAGAGAAAACAAATAACCAACAACTTTAAAGAAGGGAAAAATTCAGAGAAGTTACCCAGCTCTTTATAACAGTGATGTTTTAGGAACAAAATAAAGAGGAATTTATTATTTGAGCTAGAGGAGAATTTTTCTAAAGCTTGATGTCTCCGTATAGACTATCAGTTACCAAAGGTCAAAGCCACTGTTAATGAAGCATCTTTTATTTAAGGATTATAGTGTGGATTAATGGTTTTGAATGTAAGTCCTGAGTCAGGGTGATTGGCCTGTCTTCAATACATAATCAGTAGTGTGTGTGTGTGTGTGTGTGTGTGTGTGTGTGTGTGTGTGTGTCGGGGTGTCTGTCTGGATGTTATAATTGTTATGGAGGTTTTTTTAAATTGTTACTGTTTGTCTTAATTAGGGTTTTATTGCTATGACAAAACACCATGACCTCAGCAATTCATAAAGGAAAACACTTAATTGGGGCTGGCTTACAGTTCAGGGGTTTAGTCCATTAATTGTCATGGAAGAAAACATGGTGGCATGCAGGCAGACTTGGTGCTGGAGAGATAGCTAATGGTTCTCTATCCAAATGGGTAGGCAGCAGGAAGAGAGACTGAGCCACTAAGCCTGCATTAACTCTTAGGGAAGAGGAACTGGCCTGTCTCCGCAGAGGTAGAGTCTATTCTTTTAGCTAGGAGCCAATGGCTTCCTCTTAATGGGCCTTTATTGTTACTGTAAAATAATGAAATCGTAGCAAATACCTTTCTCTTTCACTCCTTTTCGTCTGCCTTATCTCCTTATAAGTACATGTCACCCTATTTTGTCTGTACATTTTTTATAATGTGTCCCTAAAAGAAACTCAAGGCAGTTTCCTCTTCTGGTGAACCTCTCGGATCAAATGAGAAGACCGAGTCTACCCTCTTTTCCCTCGTTCTCTATAGGTGGAGAATTGCAGTCTGGATTCTATGCCAGGAGTTCATCACATACACTACCAAGTAGCATTCTGAAATTCCCTCCCATGGGAGATAAGAAATATAGAAAAACTGGCCAGAGAAAGACATTAGAGAAACAGGTGAGACAGCAGACTTGGTGAGATCAGAGGCATCGTGTGTGTCACCTGCACACCAGGTCCCTAGAAACCGAGACAAAAAACAATGCTAAGAATGACTGATCTGACTGCCATATTCTCTTGGCCCTGTGTAATGGATGGACATCAATCCATTGTGGGGAGGAAGGGCCTAGGTACAGGAGTCCACAGCCAGGTTGCCACTTTTCCTTAACAGAATGTTATGTGCATATTTGTATTGTGTTTGTGCAGCATGACCCCTGAAATAACTCGGTTGCCATTTTATACCTAATTTAGATTTAAAGAAGTATAAAAATAAATATCCTGTAAGTATTCAAGCAACAACATTCAGTTGTCTTGTGTCTGGTTTATTTTTTAAATGCACTCACTATATTCTCCACCCTGGAGAATATTATAATTCGCCAATATATAGCCACACTGTATGAATTTTTCTCTTTGTATGCAATGTGGAGACCATTATGAAAGTGTTCTGTATTTTGAGTGCATGTGCTTGAAGGGTCAAAAAAAGCCTCCAGTGGAAGCCTGAGAAAGTTGAGTGCTTTACTAGGCAAATACCCCTATGAACACACACTTGTAAAAGTAAATTTTATGGAACCATTCTCCAAATTAAAAACATATTTTTAAGACTAAATGGGGATATTCTTACTTTGTTGAGGAGGCAATGGCAAAGTAAAACAAAGCAAAAAGACAGAAATGGCTAAAAACTAAGAAGTTACTCAACTCCAGGATTGATTTTGCCACGTGCAGGTTGCTGATGCCCAGCTCAGGCGGACTGCCCCTTCAGTTCTCTCGGGTGAGCTGCATGGCACACAGCCTTCGCTGCAATTTTTTTCCAGCTGCCAACTTTCAGCCTTGGCCATCTTCGACTATAGCATTTCTATGTAAAGCACTTTTCTCCTTTGTTTCTCCAATGGAAATTTATGCGACCAACCTTACTTCCTGATTTCTCTTTCTTCAAACACTTTAGTCATGGGGAAGCAAAATTTCCATGACACTAATGAGATTTCCACAAGCAAATTAAAGAGAAAATATGCCTTTTGGTCTTTTGTATTTAACAGCACTGCGTGGAAAAGAATTCTTGGAGTAAAGCTTGGTCAGGAGCAATAGCCAGGGGACAATGCCAGGGTAGCTTCATGCAAGTAACTGGCTCTTTTTTTTTTCTCTCCTCCATCTAAATCTTTTAAATTATTCCATGACAAAGTTACTATTAAACATCAGATAATTTGCTTTCTGCCGCTAGCTGAGCATAATTCTGACAGTACAAACTCGCACTTCATTGCCCAGGCCCTTAGCTTCAGACTATGTTAATATTACCATAGTGGGTACAAATAGATCTTAGCATTCTTTTCATTGGTAACAAATAAGAGCTAAGTACGGTAACTGAATTGTGTCTTTCTGGACCCCAAATTTCATTCTACATTTGTAATATTAAAGGACGCTTTTACTGTATCTCTGATAGAAGCTTTTTCAGATGGTGAGGAGCGGGACAGTCACGGGACATTGTTTTCCTTCCTGTGGCTTCTGGTTCTCCATGCACAACTCTATGGCAACATAGATTAGTAGTATTAAAGCTGAGACCACATTTGTTCCAATAGCACATATCTCAGCAGATATTTTTATTGAGTTTTACTACGTGCTGGAGCTTGTTCAGACACCCACATCCTTTATTTTGGTTGTCAGATTATAGAAACACTGTACCCCAATAAATTAGAATAACTACTGGGAGAAGAGAAAGCCTAAAGTCTGGCGCAACCAGAAGTGGACCTTTTTCCCAGGAAGAGATGTGCAAGTTGTTAGACCACCTTGCTGGAGGGCAGAGTCGAAACACCCATGGGTCAGTAGTAGATAGGATCCTTCTTTCACTAGAGACTGCTTAGATATGCATAACTCTGGCCTTCTCCCGAAACCACACCTCAGATCAAGACCTGAAGATGGACTCAGTGGTCACAGGGTCTTTTCCCGCCTCTTCCCAGTGTGACCACATCAAATAAATCTTTTTTTTTCTGCCTTTCACTACTTAATTTGGCTCCTGTAATTGGCTTGCTGAGAACCTTGTAGGTCCACAAGTTGTGGCCCTAACTCTGGTAACAGTTAGAATACATCACTTAAACAAAACAGCTAAAATCTCAGGATCCGCAGAAGCGGTAACAAGTAATAAGTTCAGTGAGTACATTAAGCTACAATGTGTTGCGAGTTGTAGATGCCGTGGGTGAAGGGAGAGCAGCAGAGTAGGAGGCGGAACTGTAGTGGAACGATCAGAACCAGGACCAAGTAGGAAAGGTCTTGGGAAGAATGTGATGGAAGTTCTGAAGAAGCCCACGGTGGAGGTCAAATACTCTTGTCTCTCCAGCCTGTGGAGAGGCATCCTTAGCCACACTGGCTCTGCCCCAGGCTGTGCTCCATGGGAATCAAGGGCAGCATCTGCTCTGTGTGGTCCGCTCTTTCACACCCAGCCTGCTCTCCCAGCTCTGTAGACAGCTACCACTCCAGGATGTAACATTGGACTGAATTCCACAGGCAGCCTGGGAGAAACAGAGAAACCTAAAATGAATGACTTCGAAATAGAGTGCCAAGGATATCCGTGTGCAGTTCCTTAGTGCCTCCCAGCACAGGGACTCTCAAGAGTAGCCGCTGCCTTTCCTTAAAGCCGTAACACTAAATGCTGCACATTTCCTCTTTGCTTCTGTGAGTCCTCCAGGGCTACTAGGACCAGGCAGCCACCTGAGTGTGTCTCTCTCTGGACCCCTGGTTGGCTTGGAGTGTGGTAAACCTGGGATGTGCAACCTTTGCTTCCTGTGTGGGCCTCCCAGGCTTCACCCGTGCTCATGGCCTCGCCCTCATCCCCTCCTCTTTCTGCTTTGCTGTTTTGGATCTGGTGGCACATGGTTTCTAATTGCTGTCCCTTTAACCCATAGGCACAATAGGCATAGATTATGGAATTTTGAATTCAGTTGTATGAAATATTTAAAATTCTCTATAAGTGCTTTAATAGGATCAAAGAAAACAAAGGGAAGGAAAGCAGATTGCAATCTGAAGCTAGTCTTTTAGAACATGGGTTTGGCAATCAAATCAGGACCTTATTCTCACTGGACAAGCTATATTCCTGCCACAGATTCATAAAACCTTGGGTCCACAGTTGTCTTCTCTACAGAGATGTTCTGAAGGCCCCCTACTGTGTCTTATCTCAAACAGAAGCAGTCTGCTCCAGATCTGCTGAATTTCCAATGCTGATATTGTCTTGGAAACTTCAAAACTAGAAATTACAATACCTTTAAGTCAGCATTCACAAGTTATTCCAAAGTGTCTCTCAAATCTAATGCTGTCTCTCCATCTCCAAGGCCACGGATCTCTTGGGTAATGGAGCAGCTCCCCGAGTGAGTATAGTGCCATGGCATTACTCGGTTCCCCGGTGATGCTACCAGAGCTAACCTTTTAAAAAGCATATCTCACAACAACCTTAATTAAAATCGTGGTTGCTACAGCTGGAGAGATGGCTCAGCAGTTAAGAGTGTTTATGCTGTTCTTGCAGATGACCTGAGTTTGGGTTCCCGAGGCACACATTGGGCAGCTCGCAACTCTAGGGCTAGGGGATATGATGCCCTCTTCTGGCCTCTATGGCCATCTGCTCATGTATGGCATACACACTGAGGGATAGATATATACATAAATAAAAATCATTTTTAAAATGTTTGCTTAACTGAGATCTAAGTATCCTAGAGCACTCATCACCCCTTGCAGTTTCCCCATACTACGTCTGTAGTGTGTACACACGTGCGTGCGTGTGCGCACACACACATACACACACACACACACACACACACACACACACACACACACTTCTTCACATTATCTTTGACATCACTTCCTGGCATACTGCGCTCTTTTTGATGTGAGCCTCTATCTCTTTCCCTTCTATGACGTGCTTCTCTCTTCACTCTGGATTCACACACACACACACACACACACACACACACACACACCCCTTTTTTGTTTGCACATTTCTCCATTCTTAGAGCTACTGTGTATGTGTGTGTTTGTGTGTATGAGAGAGAGAGAGAGAGAGAGAGAGAGAGAGAGAGAATGAGAATTAAGCACTTGAAAATCCAAGATGTGCTATTATAAATACTTTTATGACTTTCCAACTTTTCAAAGTTTTAAAACAAAATAAGAATTATTTCAGTAGATATATGGAAGTCATATATAGAGAAACTCCAGTGACCCTTCCTGTTGTTGGAGAAAGCCACACAGTGTGGGAGGATTTTAATACTCTGGGACACTGTCATGCTTCTGAAAAGTCGACCTTGGCATACACATGGTGTCCGGGTTTGGTAATGCTTCCTAGACACGCCAGATTTCTGGGCATGATCCACACAAGTGAATGATGAGTTCTCCCAGTGCCGGGGAGGGGTTGCATTTTATGGCTGTTTTGCTGGCCCCTTTTGGAGCTGAACTGAGGAGCGGCTGGGGAACAGAAGGGAGGCCTTCATCCACTCTCCTATAGCTGTAGTACAGGGTGGAAACCATGTGCCTGCTTGATTTGTTTGCTGCAAAGAGATGAAATAGATGATCCTTTCAGAAGATGGATTTTCTAAGTTACTTATCATGTCCATGATGATACAATGAATACTCTTCTCCTTCCTGTGGGTAGAGTATTCTTTTCCATCTAATCTGTGGTATTCAAGGGTACTCTTCAACCCTTTCAAGCTTTCGGGGGGGGGTTAAGTGATATTTCATTTGTATTTTAATAAATAAAGCTTGCCTGAAGATCTGAGAGTCCAACAGCCTCACTGGTCAGCCTTACAGACCAGGCAGTGGTGACACGCACCTTTAATCTCAGTAACCACACTAGTTTGCCATAGAAACCGGGAGGTCATGGTTCTCACCTTTAATCCCAGCACTAGAGAGGAACATAAGACGGGAGGAGACAGCTCTCAGGCAGTCTCATTCTTAGATTCCTGGAGGTAGGATCGTCATTTCAAACTCAGGTAGAGGTAAGAGCCAGTGGCTGTCTGTTTTGCTTTTCTGACCTTCAGGTCGAACCCCAATACCTGTCTCTGGGTTTTTATTAATCGTGTTACAAAGCCCAGATAAGTTTTGCTCTAAAAGAGTTTGTGGTTTTGTCATCCTCCTACAACAAAGAAAGGATAGGTGTGGGTAGGTTTGTGCCCAGTACTCTTCAGAAAGCCCGTCAAATGTTTCGATAACATCTTAGTTGTATTTGGATATTGGTCCTTCCAGAACAGAAACTGCAAGGTTTTTATGTTTTAAAAGTTATTGTTGTTACTATATTGTTCTTTTGTGGTACATTCTCACTGTGTAACCAAAGATGGCCTCAGACTTCCAGTCCTCCTGCCGCAGCCTTCCAGGAGCTGGAATTACAGGTGCGCTCCACAATGCCTGGCTAGGAAATTGAAAGCGTCTTGTAGAGCAGTCTCTTTATTGAACTGTGAGCAAGAAGAGTGATGGGTATGTTTCAGTAAACCAGATAGGGCTCACAGCTTTAGAGATGTCCTAAGTCCTTAGCAGACTGCGGGGGTGGGATTTTCTCTTTCTCAGGTTTTACTAAACAGTGTTAGTAATGAGGATTTTTGTTGGTTTGTTTTATGGGTGTTTTTTGTTTGTTTTAATTTACGAGTGTTTGGGTTTTTTCTGGTTCTTTATAAAACTATCATTTCTGGGGACCTGGTGGAACAGTTCCAGCTAATTAGGAGACTAAGAAGCAAAGATTGCAAATCCAAGGCCAGGCCAAACAACTTAGCAGGAGCCATCTCAGGGGGATTTTTGGTCTTAGTTAAGTTAGTCAGTCAGTTAGTTTAAAAGAGAAGGTGGCCCAGCATGCTGACAGAACACTTGTGTAGGCCTTGTTTGTTCGTTGGGCTCAGAATTTTGTTTTCCTTAAATTTAAGATAGCATGCCTTTCCGTCAGTAACTACTGCTCTACGTGAATCTAGGCATTCTTAGGATGAAGGTAGAGGATCAAATAGAAAAATTGTATTATACATCACAGGTTGATACCTCCCTGGATATTTCATGATTTGAAGCAACAGCAAGCGGCCTGTGAAAGTCTGCATTCACCGTGCTTGGGTGTAGTGTGGAGCAGAGGGGGTCTGTTTTTTCTAAATGTGCATTATTTCATAGTCTCAGCTGGAACTGATATTAGTTTGTGATATGTTGGGGTTGACTTTGTTAGCAACCCAAGTTTAAAATTTTCCCACCGCTTTTCCACAAGATGTGGAAGGGAAATTAAAAAATAAATAAATAAAAATTTAAAAAAAGGCAAGCGTGATTCCCATGCAGTTCCTAGGTTGCTCTCTCTGAGTTTCCTGAGTTTCTTATGGAATCCAGCAGGAAATACAGTCTTGAAAATGTTTTCCTTCAGCTCTTCCTATGGGAGAGTGGAGCTGGGTCAGGGGCGTCATGGAGCCTTGAACTTGTGTGGAAAGATGCTTGTCAGCCCCTGGTCTCTACAGAAGAGAAGCCCTGGGGAAGCCACATACCACCTACTCTTTCTGCTGTTGCTTTTCCTGTTTCCTCACATCCTCCTCAGAGTCTGTCACAGAGTAGATTTTTGTGATTTTTTTTTCCTTTGTAAGTGGATGACATCTTTATTGAGATATAATAAACACACTGTGTAATTCACCCATTTAAAGCATGCGGCAATTTTGTCTGTTGAATCCACTTTATCACCCCATAGCTCTCAGTAGACATTCTCTGTCTTCTGCATGGATCCCACCCACAGGTAGCCATCATTCCGCATAGATCTACTTAGCCTGGTGGTGATGGGGTTTCCTTGTACTGTTTGTGCTTTGCCCTGTAGCTTCTTTCACTCAGCGTGTCTCCAGCATGCATCTGTGTCGTAATGCTGGCCAGAACCTTACTCTTCCTTGTCCACTTGGATTCTACCTGTGATTCTACCTGTAACAGGTAGAGCAGGCTGCTTTTCATCCTGGCTGCCACCAGGTTACACCCGAAATAATTACACAGAAGCTATTTATTTTAACACTGCCTGGCCCATTATCTCTAACTTCTTATTGGCTAATTCTTACATCTTAATTTAATCCATTTCTATTAATCTGTGTATCGCCACGTGACTGTGGCTTACCAACAAGATTTTTAGGCAGGAGATCCATGGTGTCTGCCCCTCTGTCCTTCTTCCTAGCATTCAGTTGTCTACTCCGCCTACCTAAGTTCTGCCCTATCAAAAGGCCAAGACAGTTTCTTTATTCATTATTCAATGAAAGCAACACACAAACAGAAAGAACTCCTACACCAGTAAATGATCATTGGTTCTTGCTTCCATGGAATGTGTATCCAGCTCGCCTCGGTCTCGGTTTACAGGGAGTGAGGTAGGATTTGTCTTTTAATCCCATTCATTTCCATTCTTAATGCAGAGCTCCTCATTCATAGATAATGTTCACCGTGTTAAATAACTTTGCTGTTTTTAGCCCATAAAAGAAATGATTATGGTGCATAATTGTGCCAGACACCTGCCAGTGGGGACTCATTCATTCATTTCTAACCAATAAGCCCAGATCTCTCTGTCTCACCTAATACTTAATGTTCACAGACCAGAAATTGGAAATTTTTTAAAAAATTTTCTTTAAGTGCTGTTTTTAAGTTCTTGATGTTTTCCTGATTGGTTTTATAGTGTGTCAAACAGCTACGGATGAGTCAGAATTTTTATTAGCCAGCTAGGCCTGCAACACTCGTTCTGGGAAGTCTTTGGAGAAGACCCCTCCACAGCAGGCTGCTGCAGCTTCTTAAATAATCTGTTTGAAAGATTGACAGGTGCCACCAAAACAATTTAAATTATTTTGTTTATCTAAAATTAAAGTGCATATTGATATATAAGGCCTATTTCAGCCCTGATAGTTTGTGATTTGTGCCGTTTTTCTATTTCTGCTTCTTAATGCTTTAAGGAATCCAATCACAATGTGTCCCTAACATAATCCAAGCCATGACAGTCATAGAACTTTTCAGAAATACTGCTTATCAAGTAAGGCTCGCAAGAAGATGTCAGCTGAGCTGAGATGTAAAGTGGGAGGAATTCTCGGGGAATTTGCTTTTCTTTTAGGTAAATCATTTCTATCTCTCTCCCATACTGGTTTTATTTTTAATTAAATTTTAATGAAGTCTAAATCACTTTCTCCTTTCCCTCCTTTCCACAGATATCTCTGGGAACCTAAATCAAGAGATAATAGATGTATAAACCCAGGAAACAAATTGAGATTGAATTTTTTTCTTAAGATTGTTTAATTCTTTATGCCTCACCTTATGCCAGACAGAACACCCCCGGTGCAATTCTTTACCAAACTTGAGGCGTGACGCTTGTGTCTCTTCTCTGCAGCCCCATTCATGAACTCGTCTGGCCATGGGAAGAGTCAGGAAGCATCAGATAGTTCCAGTTTGGCATTCTGTTGTAGATGTTTCTCTTTTACTCCTTCCTTTTGAAAACAGTCATGGGGCAAAGTATGATGCCTCACACCTGCTCTCAGGAGGCTAAGGCAGGACAGCTGCCATGGGTTCCATATAGAATGTGATAGTGACATCTGAACGGCATGTTGGTGGGTCTAGATACAAAATGTCTGGCCAGCACATTGACAGTAGGCAGAACTAAGGGAGAGTAAGTGTTTCAGCCAGAGCAAGAGGCCATGGAGCCTGAGAACTTGAAGCCCATGGTTCTGCTCCACTCTCTTTAGTATGTATTCATGGACCGCTGCTGTATCTATCACATCCATCATACTATGTGTGAGAGACAATCACATGCACTTGTGCAGGACCATATTTTATGCTTTCATATATACCTGGAACTGTGAGAAACCTGGCAGCACACAGGTGAGAGCCTTTTAGCTCCCTGAAGTCTGTGCTGTTTGGGAAACAGGTGGTGGTGAGAAGACCAGCAAAGTAGATAAGTGCCGAAGATAGAATGATGCTGGCTGTTGTTTTCAGGGCCCGAGGTCTGCCTGTCTCACTATTGCTGCTTCTGGGTGTGCTTAATGGATTTTTTTCACAGCATCAGCAGGAAGAATTCGCTCCTTGCTGTCTGGATCCTACTGGCTGGAGAAAACAGACTTGGGAGGCAGCCAGTGTTTGCCTCCTGATCAGTGAGTCACTCTAGGCAGTCGGTGGGATGAGTGAACGTTCTGCTCAGCTCTGAAGAGCGCTATAGCTTCCCCTCTCAGGGAGTTACTAAGAACGGAGCCTACTTATCTAGGGAGCCGCGCTTTCCAAGTGGAAATTGAATCTGGCCAAGAGAGAGGGAGTCAGAACAAAAGCAGAACGCACCTCCAAGCTTCGTGAACTGATTGAATAGCAGCTTTATGCAAGCCTGTGTGAGCACCCAGAGTGGCTGGGCCACATGTGTGTTTCAGCTGGAGGTTAGGAAAACTGCCCGCTCGGAACTCACGCACATAATGAAGCAAGGAGAAAGGACCCTGATTAGCTCAGTGAAGCCCATTGTGGATTTCCATTCTGCTGCTGCTAACAAGAAGAAAAGCTTCCTCTTCCCTCTCCCTTCAGGTCTCTCTTCTGCCCCTCTCCAAGTCTCCTTGGTTGACAAGTGGGGCAGAGCTTCCCAAAGAGAATCCCTTGAAGTAAAGAGCTGCCTTCCGCGTCTCCCATTGGCAAGCAAGCTGTTGAGTTCGGCCTTTCTCCAGGCTCTCGCAGGCCAGTGTAGGGAAGATGGAATTACGGGCCTTGGCTCATTCTGCTAAAGGCATGGTCACTGTCGGTAAATATTGACTCTTAGTTTGATCACTGTGCAGGTTATGTTAATTTCATCAACTACCATAGCCTCGGCCAGATGCGGTTCCAACTGGAAGTCCCATTGTTGGACTTAAGCCTTTATTGAGAGTATGCTGGTGCCCATGTCCCCTGTTTATTCAGACAGGAAACATTTAGAGTGGTTCCCATACACAGCTTTGTAATTTATACCATCTATCTCTTTCTGGTTCTTGGGCCTCTGGCAAATTGCATGTCGTAGTGTTGGATTAGTTTAGAATTTAATCATGCATTATTTTCCCTTCAATTAAATTATTTATATATTTGATTAACATTGTCACTGTTAGGAAGTCACGTTTTCAGCGAAACCACAAATAAACTCACAGCCTTTGAATTTCAGGCCAGCGTCACAGGGAATCAGTCTGCCTGTTCACCGTCAATTGTCTATTCATTGTGTGTTACTCTCAGTGACCTCGGGTTTTTGAGAGAGAAATAAGTGCACTTTTGACCCAAACCCAGGAAAATGATGCATAGACTGAGGTGTTTGTGGCTGAACCCCCTCCCTTTCATGGACAGTTTTTTCTTCTTTTTTTTTTCTCTCACTAGCAACCTGTTTTTTATTCCTTTCTTGATTCTTTTCTTTAGCTTGAAAACCTACCTCTTTCTGCTTATGCTTTTTCATGTTTGAAAAATAAACTGTCAAATATTAGTATAAGAAGGAAGCCTTCAAAAATCATCTCATTTGGGGGCAAGCAAATGACGGGTTCATAGGTCAGATCCAGACCACTGCCTGGTTTGCGCTCTCTCTCTCTCTCTCTCTCTCTCTCTCTCTCTGTGTGTGTGTGTGTGTGTGTGTGTGTGTGTGTGTGTCTCGCCATTGAGCCCAGCCTGTCAACTAGGCTCATTTCGATGGCTTTAAATAGCTAAAAAGAAAACGTTAAGAAATGTTTTTGACCTCTGCAAATTTCTGACATCTATAAGTAAACAGCTCACGCCCTCACTGCATCTGCACCTGGTGACAGAGGTGCTTTTAGCACCGAGCTTGGTATTTCTGCCTGGCTTTATACAGGAAAAGCCTGCCAGCCCCTTGATGTATGTAAATTTCTCACTACACTTTTACAGATGAGATAATTAAGGCCCGAATTGGCCAGTGATCTGCCGAAGGCACACGGTGTGCTACTGAGGCCACCAGTGTCTTTCTGTCCATCTGAGTGCTCGTGTGACTGACAGCCACAGAGACCAAACAGTTACTGTCAAAGAAAGGAACCGTTTAAAACTTACAGCCACATGGGGTTTATTATGATTCCTTAGAAATTTAATTAATAATTAAACTCCTAGATCTTAAAAACCTCCAAAGTGTTAAACACATTTGAACATCTTACATGGTCAGAGAGATGCTTCTTTATTTCCTTATGGTAACTGACTATACCCTCTGAGAAGAGTCTGTTCACTTCCCTCGTAGATGGTTGGATTTCCTTTACACACACGTGTAATCTTTTAAGTTTGGATTTAAGAACAGTTTTAGGAATATTATAAAGCATATCGAGACTGGGATTTACTCTTTAGGGGGCAAAAGAAAACAGTTCCAAGAAGCTAGTCTTGCAGAATTTGAAGTTTTAATTATTCAGCACAGATCATCCTTGCCCTTCCCATATATAGAGATGGCAGCATGCTCAGTTTGGCAGCCCCTCCAGCTAAGCAAGCACATATTGTCGCTCCCTACAACTATACTCCTTTGCTTGCTGCTGGGTCTCCCTGCTCGGAGACAAAGCTCTCACTGCTATTCCATACAGATTCTTAACTTCCTGGCCACTTTCAGTACCTAGTGTGTCCAGCTTAGACCCATTCCAGAGCCATCCCCTCCCTGTCACCTGCAGGGAATGTCTCAGCCTTCGGGTTCTGTTTTCAGTGCTGTTTTGTTTGAACTGACCCCTGATCCGTGATGTGGCGCACAGATCTCGGACCCGTTATGTGTTTTTATGAAACCCATTCTTTCCCTTCATAATGCTTATCACAGCTGTAATTATACAGTAATTTAAGTTATTACCTGCTTTCCTCCAGGAGACTGTAATTTCCTTAGGGCAGGAATTATGTCTGCCTCAGTCCCCATCTCTGGGCCTGCTGCAGGCTTCCTGCACACCACCCTGAAAGCATGCGAGGAGAAAGTCACTACCGTCTGGATCTCTTGGCTTCCCCAGGGAAAGAGTGGGCCATGCCTGGGTATCTTCAAAGTCTTCTTTTTTTAATTCTTAAGAGTAATTGTATAGCAACAAAACTATGCAGGTGAAGCAGTTGCATTAAAATAAACAAGTGTTCAGGGCAGTGCCTTTTGCTGGTACTGTTTCCTTTGTGCATAGATCAGGTGAACTCAACAAACACTGTATAATTGCCAAGCACCAGGACACAGTCTGTGGATGAGTATATGAAACTTAAGAGCCTATTCCAATGACAATCTTTCCTTTTCCTCTCTCTGTATTTCATCTGTCTCCCTCCATTTCTTTTCTTCCTCCCATGTCCCCCATCTTCTTTCCCTGAATTCTATGACAAGAATCAATTTGTTAATTTCCAGTAACTGAAGAAAATGGAAACAGTAGCAATTTCAGGTTGTGGTCCTGTGTACTCGTCTATTTTTCTCTCGGAAAGACTTTATTTCAGAAGTCCTTTGGGCCACACCTGGGACCGTCCTGGGCAGTTTGCAGGCCAGTGTGATTGACTCGCCTGTCCCTTGCAGGATCACATGGCCCGTGATGCATATCTTCGTGGGTTATGTGCACAGTTGTCATGTCTAGGATACCGCTCCCTAGGACAGCTGGTTGATGATAGGAAGTTCAGCAAGAAAACGGTTTCTCTGTCACTTTGGTCTTCTACACACTGCCCCACATGATAAGGTTGTCTCTGTGTGTACTGTCCCATGCTGCTCAGTGTTTGCAGTTCAGCAGGCATTCCAACCTCTGCTCAAGGCAAGGAAGGCGGTGACTTCTCTGCCTTTATCCAGCTCTAACTTCTAGAAACAACACAGAAAGCTATTTTTTTCCATGCAAATTTTTTTTTCTCAGGCAACCAGCTACCTAGAAGAATAATCAAGAAGGCCCGTTCTGGTGGCAGAAAATTACCGTTAGGTCTCCAAGCTGGAGCAGTCAGAGGCACATATCAAACGCTGTGTCGCCACTCCAACAGAACCCAAGAGAACTGTAATTACTAGATGGATTCCAAAAGATGCATATCTGTTTATTTGAAAATGTACTTGGTAGCCTTAAAATGAGGCAAGTACAACAGAGCTTGGCCAGAGAATAAAAACAGGATAAAAATCTCTCTCTGATAGTCTAGAACTGGGCATTTAGTTATTTTAATGTATTTAGTACATTTTGTACTAAATAACTAAAGAATGACTTAACTGATTTTGGTGTTGAAAAGGTCTCGCTGTGTGATCTAGTCTAGTTTTCAACTGGCAGTGTTCCCACTCAGGCTCCTAAGTCCTGGCATGTGTCACTGGCACTTCAGGTAAGTCCAGTGTGGTCGTATCGGAAGGCACTTCAGATGTCCTTCTATTATTTGCTTTTTTTTCCCTCTTGAGACAGGGTTTCTCTGTGTAACAATTCTGACTGTCCTAGAACTTGCTTTGTAGACCAGGATGGCCTTGAACTCACCGAGATCCACCTGCCTCTGCCTCCCAAAGTGCTGGGATTAAAGGTGTGCGCCACCACCACCTGGCTACACATCCTTCTAAAGATGTAGATTAGAGCTGACCCTAAAGCCTGGATTGAGGTTCACCACAACACAAGGAACTATATTAAAGGGTTAGAGCATTAGGAAGGTGGGGAGCCACTAGCTTTGTGGGTAAGAGCCCTTGTCGTACAGAGGACCCAAATTCTTTGGTTCTCAGCCACCACAACAGACCTGACTCCCTTTGGTATCTTTGGATACCAGGCACCACATAGTACGCACACATATGAGAGCAAATGAAGCAGCCATGAACACAATAATCTGAGAAAAACTTACCCTATTAATATAATTCCACAGGTGGATGGAAATAATGGCTGAGAAACAAGAAGTCATCGGGTGACCATCACAGGTTGTCCTTCCCTAGCGCCTGGTTCTCTGTGCTTAATATTCGGGAAGAGATTGTCCCCCGTCTCAGCCAACCCTGTGTTTTCTTAAGCCTTGTTATGGAATCCTGGTGCATGTGTGTTCCTGGTGCGTACACACACACGCACACAAGTGAGAGAACCGCCGCACTCCTGTGCAGAGGACCAGTGGAGAACAGAGGGCACAGAGCAGCTCACCCTGTTTTACACACTCTGTGCAACTCAGACTTAAACCTCTGCTCTTCAGATTTCAGTCTCAAGTAATTTTTCTGGATGCCAAGTCTACAGTGGTGTCGCCCAAACTGGCTACGCAGTTAGCATCAGCAAGTCTATCTTAGAAATGTATGTACCAGATGCCTTTTAAACTGTGATGTCGCGAAGCTGTTCATGTGTCCTCAAGGCTTAAAAGTTGAACACACTGTCACTTCCTTTTGTTGCGTTGAGACGTGACTAATACGTCTTGATTTTCTTTCTCTTTTCCTCAACCTCAGCATATCAATAATGACCACATTCATGGCGAAAAGAAGGAGTTTGTGTGTCGTTGGCTTGATTGTTCAAGAGAACAGAAACCCTTCAAAGCCCAGTACATGTTGGTTGTGCACATGAGAAGACATACGGGCGAGAAGCCTCACAAGTGCACAGTGAGTACACGCTTGGGCAGCCCTCGGTGTCCCCTCACACGGGCGAGTGTGACGCTTCCCTCTGCAGGTCTTTCGTTGTATCCTCTAGGGTTCTACAGGCTGATGACCCCAGGTCCTGAAAGGGTAGTTTGGGCACTAGTGAGGAGAGAGGTGACTCACTGTCTGGGTCAAGTGCCCCGAAGCTGAGCTTTAGACAGAACATCTCTGCATAGTGGCAAGCAGGCATAAGGTGGCTCCTTGTGCTTGTGGCTTCTGTGTCTGCTGTTACCCACCCCCCCCCCCCCCAGTTCAGCACACTGCAGGACAAAGCACAACATTGATGTGTTTTTCAGTTTAATTTATTATCTGTGTATGTAGTGGAGTCGATTCTCTCCTTGCCTTCTTATATGGGCTATGGGTATCAAACTCATGTAGTCAGGTTTACACAGCATGCACTTGGACTCATCTTACAGGTCCTAAGTTGAACATTCTTTATCAAAAGCAAAACTCAAAATACTAGGTTTGGGATGTAGCTCGTGGGAGAGCACTTCAGGACTGTCTATAAGGTCTGGATGCTAACATAGTGTTCCAAGTAAAAAGCCCCGCTTAGAACATTTGCAGCCACTTGCAGTCCCCACACAGGTGCACTGAAACTATTGTACAGCATTATTATTAGTCTGTGTGCATATGGTATATATAAAACATGAATGAGCGCATTGTCTGTCTCTGTGGTGTCTCAAAATGTGGATGTAGGGATTCTGAAATTTGACAAAGCTCTGGCCACTTCTCATCCCAGGCCTGTGGGTAAGGCATATCCAGCTGCCCTTGGCTCCAAATTCTCCCTCTCTGCTCAGTCTCAGGAGTAGAGTGTAAGCCCCTGGAGTGGGCAGCACTTTCTCTCAGGAGGCGCTCTGAGCACCGCACAGCCCTGGTGCTTTACATCTTAAAGGCCCTTTACAAACATGATCAAATTCCATGGCTTTGTATAGACACAAAGCCATATTAATGAACTTTGTGCTGAATCTGAAATCAGTGGGAATTGGAGGAGATCAATGAACAGATAATGAAATTCATTGTCCACATTGAGCTGTCTATTAAAATAAAATAGGAAAGGAAAAAAAAAAGCCTTCAGGAGTTTTACAGGCACTGACAATGCTTTGTCTTCCAGGCCCCAAGCCACATCTGAATCCCAATAAATGCAGAGTTTAGTGGAGTTTTTGTTCCACGGTTTTGAAAAGCTGCTGACCCTTGAAAGGTCAAGTTTTTATCCACTTGGAGAGGGGGCTAAGCACAAGCTGCAGCTGCTATTGTGTAGCGTGGTCCAGATTTACCTGTTGTCCTCAGTTTGAAGGTTGCACAAAAGCCTACTCGAGACTAGAAAACCTGAAAACGCACTTGAGATCTCACACTGGAGAGAAGCCATACGTCTGTGAGCACGAGGGCTGCAACAAGGCTTTCTCCAATGCTTCAGATCGGGCGAAGCACCAAAACAGAACGCATTCCAATGAGGTAAGCCTCCTCCAAGGCTCCAAAGCTGCCGGCAGAAACAATGAGCCTTCTTGTGGAATATGCATGGTAAAGGAGGTGTGTTCTGTTTTATTTTCTCCGGGCTGTTCTCACTCTGAGTGGGCTCTGACCCTGCAAGTGAAAGTTTGGGGCCTCAGGCATGGACCCTGTGTGGAGAGTGACGCAGATGAAGAGGAAATTTTATTTTAAAAAGAAAAAAACAAAAACAAAAAACTTTTGGAACTTAGTTTCCTGTTGCTTGAAACTGCCACCTACTGGCCAGTCAGTAGTAGCATTTAACTTGTAAATCAGCCTGCCTACTCTACCATGAAAGCCCAAATCCACACAAAGTTGGGCTCCGACTAGAGACTCAGAGCCCTCCCACTGGCAGGTGACAGCTCACTGCTGAAAGCACACACTCTGTCTTGGAGACAGAGGTATCATCACGCACTTCATTCTAAATTTATTTCCAGGGAGCAAACAGCTTAAATAAAGTGTATAGATATTCTAGATTCCAGAGGATTTTGGAAGATAGTCTTAGAAGCCCAGCTGATACTTAAGACAGTTATTTAAGACACAGTGAACGAAGCCTCATCGTAGTAGTTGGTTTATGTTATATTGCTATTTATTTTTAGGTAATTAGCCACAGATTACTAATAAATGTTTAAAATAAAAAACAGTTCCGGGTTTGGCTTTGAGTATAAGTACAGGGCAGTTTCACATCTACAGGGTTAGACTTGAGCTGGAAACCCAGACTCTTGCAGTCAGCCCATCCTAGACAAGTCCTGATACTTGCATTGATTTATTCTCTTACTTGTGCCTTCATCTTTTTGGTGAGCAAAGACTGATAGCTAGTTATGTATCGAACACTTTTGCCATGCTAGGTATAGTGAAGAATTCAACGGGGTAGACCCAGGGAGTAATTCCCATACATGAAAACTATCACAGCACATCTGTGTCCATGACTTTGTCCTTGCGACTTCAGGGGCTATGTAGCAGTCACCTCTGAAAGGACTCCCCATTCAGGTCATGTGACTTACATTCTTCCTAAAGCTACGTTTATGTCCATGCTCAAGTCTGACCTCTCATGAGCAGAACCTTTGCTAGCGACCCTTCATTTTGGCATCTCCTTCTCCTTGTTTTTATTCATCCAAGTCATACTCTCCATTTTTAAGACCTAACTAAAGTGTTTCCTCCTAATGACAGCTCCATTGAGCAGGTGTTTACTTTGGGTCATGCACAGTTACAAGCACCTTATGTACCCATGAGCTGGGGAGTTAAACCCAGATTTTAACAACTGACCTCTCATTATCCCAGCCAAAAGAGGAGTCTTCATTGTATCTTTAGGTATCACACTTTATACTGTAAATAATTGCATGGTATGATTTTTTTCTTCCTGCAAGAAAAGAAGATTCTGTATAGAGCATATAAAACATTACATGAGAGATTATTATATTTATCAAGGTTACATATCTTTGTATACAGGGAATCTTGCATATACTAGGACTCATTTGATGTTTAGTGAAAAAAATCTAGCTGGAAAGTGGCTCAGCCCTGTAATCCCAGCACCTGAGAGACTGAGGCAGGAGACTCATGAGTTCACGGCTAGTGTGGACTGTAAAGAAGAACTTGTCTTTTTAAAAATAAATAAGCAAATGCATAAATAAATAAATTCTGTAGTCAGGAGAAAATGCATTGACATCTCTCCAATGGTACCTGAGTGTACAAGACAAAATGGTAACAATCATGTCCGAAGTTAAAAACCCCGGACATGAGAAGCAGACCGCTCAGCACGCCTGCCATTTGTCATGGCCCGTCATTGGATTTCATTGCTATCACCTAATTTCAAGGTTCAGCTACACAGTTGTGTTCATGGGTTTTATTTTAAAGCATAAACTTCCAGACTCCATGTTCCTGTAGATTTCCATAGGTAACTAATGTCATGTTCATATGCAGGGGTACATGGTTACAGGTGTGCTGACGTGTGTCATTGCTCATGAAAATGCTGGTTCTGATGAACTTCTCTGTGGTCATTGCACATCACCTTGTCGTCATGTCCAGGCTAATCTCATATTCACATGCATGGGTGTCTAGGAAGAGCAACTCTTCCAGTATGTCATGTGCCTCTCTCCCCGTGCCCACATATCTGCCTCATGCACTCTGCTGATGGAACAGCCTGTCCCATCGGTGCCCTGAGCAAGCCCAGGGTTGATGTGCAAACACCTAAAGGTAATGGCACTAACCATCAGAGTCATTCTTCTGTCCCTAATGCATGGAATCCTGTACTTTCGCTTCATCATGTATATGCCCCAAATCGCAGAGCTCCTGAGTAGACATAATTTATAGTTAATGGAATCAATCCTGCCCAACTGAATCTTACATTCGGAGGTGAAGTCTCTCAGGATAATGTTCGAAATCTTCACCTCTCTGCATTACAAAATCTCAGCACTCAGTCTGGCCTTGGGCTTTTAGCGTAAAAGGGCACCTTTCAGACATACATTCTACAAGACAGGGTCTTTAGCAAGGATTAGAGATACATTATTTTAATCATGCCTTTATGATGATTTCTTATATACTAGCTTCCCTTCTGGTACACAGAGAGGGAGGTGCATAGGGCCTTTATGGCATTCAGCAAGAGATCATGCCCAGGACCCCTACACACATCCGAATCAGAGAATATACAGGCCACTTGACTAAAATGCTGCAATATTCATGAATAAGCTCTCATTTTAGATTACTTCTAATGCCCAGTACAGTATAAATGCTGCATAAATAGTTGCTCTGTTGTTTAGGGAATAGCAACAGGAACAAAAGTATCTGTCCGTGATCACTGCAAGTGTAAAATTTTCACACTACGGGTGTGAATTTAGTGTTCCGTCTGAAACTGGTTGAGTTCGTGTACATAGAGCCCTTGGGCAGGCAGGGCTGACTTCAGTCTAGCAGCGTCCCAGAATTGTATCATTTTGGAAGTCTGGCATTGGTACAGAACAAAGGAAGAGTTCTGTGATCTATATGAATATTTAGTTATAAACATCCCATGATTGTAACTATATCAGGAGGCGTGATCGCTGACTAACATGAAGTAGTTATGTCATTGTGCAGATGTGGAAAGTCAGAAGAGAGCAGACTGGGAGGCCTGGTTTTCTGTAAACTGTTCCCCAGCCCCGAGCAATGTATGGAAAGGGTATGCGAATGGTCTATAATGAGGCTGCATCTTTAGAGACCAGAGACCTGGGCATTTTCAGCTCTGAACACCAGAGAGTTGTGATGCTACCCAAGGGAGCACATTTTAGAGAGACAGCATGAGGACTGCTCTGGGCATTTGGTTTTATTTCTTATTATTATAATACCTGTGTACAAATAGCACATTTGCCGAGCAAAAGCATTATTAGATTTCAGAACCAAGATAAGATAAAAAAAATTCTTCATACAAATTGTCTCCTGCAAGATGTATAAAATTGTCCTGATACCATCTTGTAAGCCTCCTGCCATTATCCTCATCAATAGATGGAGAGCCGTGATACTTCCTCCCTGAGCATAAACGCTTCCAACAATGTAAAGGCAATTTCTACACTTTTACCGCTTTCGTGGCTCCCTGAAATAATACCCTATTAAGCTAGCTTCTGTGAACACAGAGCACTGTCCAAATAGCCTAAGTCGTTAGACCTGAACGGTGTCTGAATGCTCTAGAAGTGGTTTTGAAAGAATTAGCGTTGTAATGAACAACTACTAAGTCATAATCACTTTTATAACCATCCATCGACGATTCATTTTTGTGGCATTTGATAGAAACCGTATGTATGCAAAATCCCCGGCTGCACCAAGCGTTACACAGACCCCAGCTCTCTCCGGAAACATGTGAAGACTGTACATGGTCCCGAGGCTCATGTCACCAAGAAGCAACGTGGAGACATGCACCCTCGGCCTCCGCCGCCGAGAGATTCTGGCAGCCACTCACAGTCCCGGTCCCCCGGCCGGCCGACTCAGGGAGCCTTTGGTGAGCAGAAGGAGTTGAGCAACACTACCTCAAAGCGGGAAGAATGCCTCCAGGTGAAGGCGGTCAAGGCTGAGAAGCCCATGGTATGTCATTCACTCTCCTGTTCTCCCAGAGCTGATCGGGCTCGTTGAGAAAAATCCAACTGAGCATATCAAGGGACAACACGGCCCCTCTTTATTGTAGCTGGCCCCTGTGATTTGAGGGTCAGGAGCCCATGGATTGAGACCGCTCTCTTGAAGCTCATCTGCTTAGTCAATAACTTCGTTCAGAAGGAGTTTCTAAGATTCCCCCCTGACTTTTAAAACTGCTCTGGAGCTGTACCGTACCACTTGTATCAGACAGACATGGCTGTCAGTCTCTTCAAAGTGGCTACTCTATAAAAAAATCATCCCTTAGGCCTTTCTACACGTATGTTTTCTGTCTTCCTTGCCCTGGTGACCCAGAGTGAATAAGCTGAAGTACATGTTCTTTGGGGGCTTGCATACAGCTCAGTGGAGTACACAGATTTAAAAACAAATGCAATTCAGAAGACGGGGCAGAGACACAAGTCTGTGAAAAGCCTTCTAGAGGAGAATTGCCAGTGGGCTATGAGGGCAGAGGCCATGAGGACAGAGTTCAGCCCTCAGACCAGCGGGAACAAGTGGCTCCTGGAAAGGGGAGGGAGAGGAGAGGTGTCAGTTGTAGAACTTGCCAGAGCAAAGGAATACAAGGCCAAGAGCAAGATTAGTGGGTGACTGATGTGAGATTCCCCTCTGTACGCTGTGAATACCATTGGTTAATAAAGAAACCGCCTTGGACAGGGAATAGAGGTAGACAGGGACAACTAAACTGAATGCTGGGAGGAAGAAGGAGGAGTTAGGGAGAAGCCATGTAGCCCTGCCTGAGACAGAGGCTGGGAACTTACCCAGTAAACCACAGCCACATGGCAATACACAGATTACTAGAAATGGATTAAATTAAAATATAGGTGTTAGCCAATAAGAAGCTAGAGCTAATGGGCCAGGCAGTGTTTTAAATAATAATATAGTTTCTGTGTGGTTATTTCGGGTCTGAGCTGCCCCTCCTCACAACAGGTGACAGTGTCAGCGGCTCTAGTATTAGACATTGCAGTGCAGGTTGGTAACAGTGGAGGTGGTTTCTGTGTCACCCCAAACCACAATACCTCCCATTGCTAAGTAATTATTTATAGCAGTTTATCTCATAATGACTTGATATGTGAATATTTATAAACAAATTAAACTATAAGACTCGTACTCGAAGAGATAAAGACTGTACTGCATATTAACAGGTGACAAAATTGAAGTTCCTAAAGGTAAATCATGGGGTTGCATTTCCACGATGGATGCTGTGTGTACATACACACACATTTAAAAATATCAGATGCCGTCGTAGACATTTATTAATGAACATTATGTTACATTTCTAATATTATTTCTTTTGAAACATGTCTTTAATTTGGTTATCATGCTATAAATTAAATTCTTTCTTCTTTTTTCTTATTAATGCAACACCTCTTCTGTCTATTGCTCCCAAATGTCTTGTTCTCACTTCCTAAGGACAGTGGGTAATAAGGTGAGGGAATTTTGGCTTCTCTATTCTTTTTTGTTTTGTTTCGTTTTCATTTTAACATGCAAGTTTTCTTCCCATTTCATCTTTCTTTTGTTCTTACGGCTTTGTGCTGTCTTTGGTGAACATTACTCAGCCTCTGTGCCTTTGAACATAGCATGTGAAAATGGGAAGTCAGATGATGAAACTCACTGTTACTTTTTCCTATTATTTATTATTTTTCATAATAAATCACACTGGGCCAACTAAGCAGTTGTTCCTAAAGTCTGCTTAATTATTGTCCTGAATAGCATAAATTCAAGTGTTTAATTTGAAGAAGACCTAGATAAATTTTTAGCAACTTAACCTCCATTCAGTTGTCGGAGTGCATATAAGCAGTGCCCTGGCTTTTTACATGCTCTCTGGAAGTGTGTGAGCATACTCCTATCCACAGACCCATGTACTTATATACTCTGATTGTACTGTCAAAGAATAAAAGTTACCCAAATCCGTAAAAAGTCTCAGTACCATAGGAAGAGTTGGTATCTCAAGACTTTTCTGAGGCAAAAAACTTGAGCAAAAATTTACATACTTGTAATCAGATTTACTTATCTTCCTTAGCTCTACTTGGTTGCCCAGGGTGAAGTTACTGTATCATGTGGCATTGCTAAGAAAGTATGTATATGCTCAGATTTATATGCTGTGAAAGCAATAAAAAGCTAAAAGGATCCCCAGAGATCTACGATTACCTTCTTCACAGCATTGCGCATCTCACCTGAGAATACCTGAGTGAGTCTTTGGCTTGCTGTTAGTGGCTCCAGTTTTTATAGGAACCCCGGAGAGGGTACCGCAGGAGCACAGATGAGCCACTTCGGGAATCTAAACACTGATTTTCACTGGCCACTGAACTTCTCTGAACATCACTCTTCTTGTTCGCACAAAGATGTGATGCAGCTTTCCACAGATGTCTGTGCAGTGGACCCACTATCCTGTGTGCCATAGCTCTATTCTCATGGTGCTTCCCAGACCCTGAGATGCTCAGGCTTTTCACAGGCTATCCTGGAAGCCCTGGCATGGACTTCCTTTGTATGAGACTAGTCAGTAAGATTAAGTTTCAAATAGTTACAAAATTTCCTTTCAATGTCTACTTGGTTAGGATTTGGGAAACGCACTAAGAAACGAATCAGTAAAATCATTATACAAACTCAGAACCACTATCCATTGCAGCCTTTCTTCCCTTCTGAGTATGACAGAAGCAAAGTGATTGATGATTTACCTATTGCAGCTGCCTTGACCCGAACCCTGGCTGAAGGTCTATAATATCAGGAAAATATGGCAAGGAGAAAAAAGATAGAATAATTTGGGAACCCGCTCTGAAGAGCCTAGAGGGACCGTTGTTGGAAGGAGATAATGTGCCCTATGGAGCATCCCCTGTATGTGTGATAAAATCCCGTTGAAACAATAAATACTAAAGCCTCTGACTTCGTCTTTAATTTTACCAGGTCTTCATGCTTAGGTCCTCTCTAGGATTTACACTAATTTCCAATAACAGCCCTTAATAATTGACTCCATTATATACATAAAGAAACTACTGTGGTGAGTGGTGATGAAATTTGCCCAAAAATACTGTCCCGGAGATAGAGTTGAAAATGGGGAAATGTGTCTGCACAGTTGACATTTGGAACAGGATCCCATGGCTGATAACCATGATTACACCACATCTAGCATCTTCTACCATCCATCACCTCCCTTGTGCATATGCTTGGTGGGCCATGATCATCTTGGCCCAAAGGCTACTCCATCCACCAGCGCATAGTTTTTCTTCTCATTTAACCTGCTGATAACTTGAAGTTCTTGACTTGCATGCGCTGTCATTTTGGCTTCCTTTCCTTTACCCTTCTTGATATCATGTTGTTCCTTTCTCCTTGACCCCGCTAGACATCTCAGCCAAGCCCTGGTGGTCAGCCTTCATGCAGCAGCCAACAGTCCCCCATCAGCAGCTATTCCAACAGTGGGCTCGAGCTTCCTCTGACGGATGGAGGTAGTGTAGCCGACCTCAGTGCCATTGATGAAACCCCAATCATGGACTCGACCATTTCCACGGCAACCACAGCCCTTGCTTTGCAAGCCAGGAGAAACCCGGCAGGGACCAAATGGATGGAGCACATCAAACTTGAAAGGCTAAAACAAGTTAATGGAATGTTTCCAAGACTGAACCCTATTCTACCTTCCAAAGCCCCTGCGGTGTCTCCTCTAATAGGAAATGGTAAGTTCCACCTTAGACCACATGTCTGTCTGCTTGACGCGGTTCTTTTCCTTTATGTGTGGCCAGCACATGCCAAGAGGACCTGGAGCCCTTAGTTTTATATGTGTTAGTTTCTCTACAGATCCTAAACTTAGGCTAGACCCTATCTGTGTTAATGTTGAACCATTTACATGGCTTTGCTGGATGGTCCATATTTTGGAAATTGTAACAGAAAAATACTGGAACTAAAAATGTGAAGGACTCAATTTTTGTTTTGTTTTGTTTTTCTGTTTTTTCTTTTTGGTTTTTTTAAGACAGGGTTTCTCTGTGTGGCTTTGAAGTCTGCCCTGGAACTTGCTCTGTAGACCAGCCTGCCTCTGCCTCCTGAGTGGTGGGATTAAAGCTATGCGCCTCCACCACCCCGCTGGACTTTGATGGAAAAATTGTAACTGTTCAAATTTCAGCAGGAAAAGAAAAAAAAAAAAACAACTCAGCAATAGGTGCATTTGTGGTTAGTGCCCAACTCTAGTTTCCAAACATATAACAAAGAGAATTTTATCTGTTTGCCCAGTTCAAGGAAATACAAGCTAGTCGAATGCTTGGGGGAAATGTCGCACCTGATTTAAGACATTCTTAACTTTACGTCTCTTTCCTCTCCTCCCTCTGTACCTCCCTCCAGGCACACAGTCCAATAACAACTATAGTTCGGGTGGGCCTGGGACCCTTCTCCCGAGCAGAAGTGACCTGTCTGGTGTAGACTTCACGGTGCTGAACACACTCAACAGAAGGGACAGCAATACCAGCACCATCAGCTCTGCCTACTTGAGCAGCCGCAGATCCTCGGGCATCTCCCCCTGCTTTTCCAGCCGCAGGTCCAGTGAGGCATCACAGGCTGAAGGGCGACCCCAGAACGTGAGTGTGGCTGACTCTTACGACCCGATCTCCACAGATGCCTCCCGGAGGTCCAGCGAGGCCAGCCAGGGTGATGGACTGCCCAGTCTGCTCAGCCTCACACCTGTACAGCAGTACCGCCTCAAAGCCAAGTACGCTGCTGCCACCGGTGGTCCGCCGCCTACACCCCTGCCCCACATGGAAAGGCTGAGCCTAAAGACCAGGATGGCCTTGCTTGGGGAAGGCAGGGACTCAGGGGTGACCCTGCCTCCAGTTCATCCTCCTCGGAGGTGCAGTGATGGAGGGGGCCACACGTACAGCCGGCGTCACCTGCTGCCTCATGATGCGCTAGCAAACAGTGTAAGGAGAGCCAGCGACCCTGTCAGGACAGTCTCCGAGAACATGTCACTTCCCAGGGTCCAACGCTTCAGCAGCCTCAACAGCTTCAATCCTCCAAGTTTTCCTTCATCGGTGGAAAAGCGTGGCTTAGTACTGCAAAACTATACCCGGCCAGAGAGCAGCCAGCAGCCCCGGTACTTCCAAGCATCTCCCTGTCCTCCCAGTATTACAGAGAATGTTGCCCTGGAGGCCCTGACCATGGATGCTGATGCCAACTTGAATGATGAAGATTTCCTGCCAGATGACGTGGTACAGTATTTAAATTCCCAGAACCAAACAGGGTATGGGCAACAATTACAGAGTGCCATCTCTGAAGACAGCAAAGTAGCCCATGGGCCAGAGGACTTGGACCTACCAGGGCTGCCAGACAGTCATGTTGGCCAGCAGTACCCGGCTCTGGAGCAGCCCTGCTCTGAGGGCAGCAAAACCGATTTGCCCATCCAGTGGAACGAGGTCAGTTCTGGAAGCTCTGACCTGTCGTCCTCCAAGCTGAAGTGTGGTCAGCGTCCTACCGTACAGCAGGCTCGAGCCTTTGGGTTATACAACAATATGGTGGTCCACCCGCAGAATCCATGGAAGGCTGGGACTGGCCCAGCCGGGGGATATCAGACCCTCGGGGAGAACGGCAGTACCTACAATGGCCCCGAGCACTTTGTGATCCACGGTGGGGATGGACCTGGAGCCAATGGAAATGCTTTCCATGAACAGCCCTATAAGACCCAGCAGTATGGGAGCCAGCTCAACAGGCAGCCACTGGCTTCTAGTGCCCTAGATGGTGCCTGCAGTGCGGGGGCTCAAGGGTCCAAGCTGAAAGGCAACACCTTGCAAGAAAATGGGGCTCTGCTAGATTTTGGGCTGTCCGCAGCACCAAACGAATTAGCTGGCAATGCAGTGAATGGTATACAAACCCAAGATCAGATGGGACAGGGCTACATTGCTCACCAGCTACTCAGCGGCAGCATGCAACACCAGGGGGCCAGCCGCCCTGGTCAGCAGATCCTAGGGCAGGTCGCTGCTACCTCACATATCAACATCTATCAGGGGACAGAGAACTGCCTGCCAGGGACTCAGGACAACAGCAACCAGCCATCGAGCATGGCAGTTGTCAGGGGCTACCAGCCCTGTGCCAGCTATGGGGGCAGCAGGCGCCAGGCAATGCCGAGGGGCAGCCTCACTCTGCAACAAGGACAGCTCGGCGATGTGAGTCAGGCGGGCAGGGTGAGCGGCATCAAGATGGAGGCCCAAGGGCAGGCCCAGCAGCTCTGCTCTAATGTGCAGAATTACTCTGGTCAGTTCTATGACCAAACCGTGGGCTTCAGTCAGCAAGACAGGAAAGCTGCTCCCTTTCCCCTTTCAGATGCCAACTGCCTGCTCCAGGGGAATGGCACTGAAAACTCGGAGTTACTTTCCCCGGGTGCTAACCAAGTGACAAGCACAGTTGACAGCTTTGAGAGTCATGACCTAGAAGGCGTGCAGATTGATTTCGATGCCATCATAGACGATGGGGACCATACCAGCCTCATGTCAGGGGCCTTGAGCCCAAGTATCATTCAGAACCTTTCCCACAGCTCCTCCCGTCTCACCACACCACGGGCATCCCTCCCATTCCCATCCCTGTCCATGAGTACCACCAACATGGCTATCGGGGATATGAGTTCTTTGCTGACCTCCCTAGCAGAAGAAAGCAAGTTCCTTGCAGTTATGCAGTAGGCAAGGAGGACCACAAGTAGAGGTAAAACTGTAGAACTTGAACGACTTCATTGACTCTGTTTGGACTTTTTTTTTCCTAAGTTCTATATGTATTTTAGCAATCTCATCTCACCTGACTGGGGTGTGTCTCAAGTATATTCCTTTTATGGAAAAGGACTCTGAAAAAACCCTAAGGTATTCTAGGGGAGAAACTGTCTTCCATTTCAGTTTTGAATCAGTATTGTGACATTCAAATCACCCTCTTTTTTTTAACCTGTAAGCCTGCCTGCCCTCTTTTGAGTGAACCAATGTAAATGTGTGATGTGCATGTTCTTCTAGAAGAGAAGTCATCAAATTCAAAGATCTGGCCTGCTTCTCTGCTACCCCAGGAACTAGAATTGATGTGCCTGTGACCAAGGGGTTGCAGGTTCACTCTTTTAAAGTTTTACTTTACAATACTCAGTGGCTTGCTTGTGTGTGTGTGTGTGTGTGTGTGTGTGTGTGTGTGTGTGTACACTCACATGCATGCACATGTGTGTGTATGTGTGTGTTTAGCTCCCACACTGAGTACAAGAATTGAGTGAATGGTGGGTTTGAAGATTGTGGGTGCCCTATAGTTATGTGTTCCCCGCCTTGATTCAATTCGAGGCATACTTTCAACAGCTGCACAAAAATGGAAATTTGGGGATCCTACAAATGAAACAGTTTGCATTTCATTCAAAGCGTTTTCGAGGGTTAAATTCTTCCGTAAGTTTGCATCCTGAGCATATGTCTATGTGGTCAGTTCTCAGTCACCTCCTTTGCGTCCCCTTGACCTTATAATATCCAGCATTGCCGGGAGAGAGTGGACAGGAGTGGATATTCAGACAGCCACTCTTTTAGCTCTTTGTAAGAAGTTAGGCCAATTATAGATTGAAGCAATTGGGTAGAATTAGTTTGAGAACTGTTTTGTGGATTTGCTATTGGTCACACCGTTTTCCTCATTATCATAGATAACTGAAAAATTGATTATATGTAGCTCTAAGTAAATATGTAAGCAACCCACTACTGGATGTATCATTACCATTTATTAATTTTACTATCACAAGGGAATATGTCTATTCTAAATGCCCTGTTTTAAAAGATGTGTAAAACTTAGTTGTAAAAGGCAAAATTCATATACATTGACATTGGGAATAAATTGCTTTAACCGTTTTTAGCATTGGAGAGCATGAAAGATGATATTTAGTAGTCATGTGGATTCCAAATACCATTAGTCCTTAATGGGAATGAAGATTTTAAAGATTTACCTAGTGCAGCCACTCCTCACTTGCAGCCGACACATAAAGTCACACTATGTGTGCACAGAGCACATGGATTATCCAGCATATTACTTCAAAACTATGTAGATGATTTAAAAAAAATGTCAACCCATCAGCCCCAACACTGAATTTCTCCCAAATGATTCTTGACACAGTTGTGTGACTTTCCTCTTAAATCCTGCATTAAAGAGTAGAAAGATGAAAGCCAAGGAAGTGTTAGGGACTAGGAAGAATGTTCCGACCACACAATTTTACCCATGCTTGTTTTCTCATTGGAACGCAGATTCCAACAGGGATGAAGCTTTTCTGGTTAGGACTTTGTGCTAAGCTAGCCAGTTTGCTTTCTGTTAGATGTCCCCAGGTCCAGCAGAGCAATCTATAAGTTCTCTACACTCTGCAGCCCTCTCCCAGGAGGCTTCTTGTAAACCAGAAATCATAGGCCAGAGGGAACTGCTAGTCTGGGTTCGGGAGTGCAAAGCAAGACCTGTCTGTTTCTCTAGCAGGTCACTTTCTACTTCTAAAACCACTAAGGGAGTCCCTGAATTTCTCTGTCTGGTCAAAACTTTCTGGTCTGGGTCTTACCTGGCTTGTCTTATTGGTAAATTTGGCCCAATCCCTTTATTACTTTTAGTTTCAGAAAAGGAGGCTGGGGATTCTCCTCTTTGCTCAGCAAGGAGAGGGAGCCTGGTTCCTGTCACACCCTTGCCTCCTCTAGCAGAGCCCTTCCTAGGTGGAATCCTTTCTAGTGACCTTGAAGTCTCAAGTGTCTTGGTTTCCACATTGACTGTCCTTCCTAGAGGTATGGGCAATGCATGGGACCAGCACCGCAGCCCACCCCACTTTCTGGTTCTGCCTCTTTTATTTCTTCTTTCTTTAATTGTTCATTTTCACCCTTATTTTCTAAGCTGTTGCCTTTAGATTTGTAGAACCAGTGTTTCCAGTCTATCAGACTTTTCTCAATATGAAAATTTCAGAAGGGCACAGGTTTAAAAGGGGGGTGGTGGTGGTGGTGGAAAGTATTCTGTCCCAAGATAATCCGTCATGATAGTCCAGTCCAAGAAAGGTTATTTAGTCACTAAAACTGTCCTGTGGGACATGAGATCTCTGCAGGCCTTGCATTTTCTGTCCAAATCCCGCTCACAGTCTGCACCCTCTTTCTGCTCTTTGGCTGTTGCTTCGAGGAGAGACAACTTTGATGCTAGTGTCTTCTTTGCTTTTTAGGGAAAGTACAGGCTCATACATGGTACTCTCGTTTAGTGTCTGTGTTAAATGGTTTTTGTTTTTCATGCCTTTTTCTAAAGAATTAAATAACTCACTTCCCTGCTTCTCACATGTTGGCTTGTCCTGAGCCATGGGTTTTGATTCTTACAATGTATGTGCCTTATTTTATGTTTCTCTTGTCAATGAGAAGGACCAGTTGTTGTCGTCCAGTCAGCACTACAAGGCTGCATGTCCAGACAGTGTTACCAAGAAGCGAGCCCAGGATTGTAGCGGTCTGAACTGTCCGTGTGACTGATTTCCTGTGTTGTTTGAAGCCGATAGGAGGATGTTCTCCTCTGACAAGTTACCCTTGTATATCCTGCAAATGTGTAAGATAAACTATGTTTCTTTTCTCCACCTTTTTTTAGATTTTTAAAGAAGAAAAATGTGTAATCCTTTTTAAAGAACAACACATGTAAATATATTCAAGTATCGTAGGTGTAGAGTTGGTATGTGATGGCCTTGGGCCTTCCTCGGAAAAGCCTGTGGCTGCTCAGTGCTCCTAGGCCTCAGGAATGGCAGCCCAAACACATGAACTCTGCCTTGGCTTTCAGAACCACTTAGTCCTTTTGTAACAAAGAAAAAAAAATAAACAAAAATAAATAAATAAAAATGTTTCTTACAGTGTCAATAAAAAAACTTTGTACTGAAATGGTTTACTGGATTCTTTTTGTTTTCTTCCATTTAATCTCTATGAGAATAAAAGAATATTTTCTCTGGAGAACTTCCCTGCCTATAGTTGAATCCATATTAGACATACAGATTATATTAAAGTTCTCTAGAGTAAAAGATCTTGTAGAATGTGTATGACGTGTGTGTGTGTGTGTGTGTGTGTGTGTGTGTGTGTGTGTGTGTGTGTGATTTATTAGAAAGGCTTACAGGCTGTGGGCTTGTTAATCTAGCAATGGCTCCTATGCACAGAGGGCTAAAGAGCCCAGTAGTTGTTCAGTCCATGAGGCTGGATGTCTCAGCTGGTCATTAGTATACTCCAGAACCCCAAAGAAATAGGCTCTAGTGCCAGGGAAGAAATAAAGTTGCTAACAAGAGCAAGAGCTACCCGAGAGACAGCTTCCTTCTTCCATGCCCTTTATAGAGGCCACAGCAGAAGATGTGGTCCAGATTACAGGTGGATCTTCCCACCTCAGAAGAGCTGGATTAGAGGATCCTGATTCAAAATATGTCTTCCCACTTCAAATAATTTAACTTAAAAATTCCTCACAGGCATGTCCAGTCATTTGGGTTTTAGTTAATTCCAGATGTAGTCAGGTTAACAAGAATAGGAATCACACAAGTTGAATTTACTGCATTCACTCACTAGATGGAGATGAGAATGTTGGCTCGTTCACTGGCAGTGTGAGATGTGTACATACACAAGGCTGTACAGAACATGCTAATGGTCCTTGTGTCTCTTATTTTCACTGCTTTGTTGAACTCGGAGGAAGGATGATGGGGTTTCACACCTAATAACTTGTCTCCCTCTTATATACTGTCCTTTTACCTAGAGATACACTAACGCAAGTGGAAAAGTCTGCCATAATAGAGATTTACTTTATTCTGAACACATTTTTTTTTCTTTAATTTCCATTTTAGTCTATGTGTATGAGTGTTCTGCCTGCATATTTGTTCACCATGTGCATGTCTGGAACCCACAGAAGCCAGAAGAGGGCATCGGATCCCCTGGAACTTGAGTTGCATTCAGTCATGTGCCACCATGTAGGTGTTGAGAATCAAACCTCAGTTCTCTGGAAGAAACGCCTGTGCTGGTAACCACTGAGACATCTCTCCAGCCCCTGAAGGCATACTTTTGTGTTTCTTTTAATGACTAGCTTCAGTTAGAGAAACCTGTTTGTCTCGTTTGCTGTTTTAGCCAGTTATCTATAGTGCTCTACACATTACCATCGGAGATCTCCATTCTGTGTTGTCAGTAGCAGCACACTGGAGTGATACTTCATTTGTATTTTTAATAAACAAAGTTTGCCTGATGGTTAGAAAGTAAAATTGCCCCACTGGTCAGCCTTACTGACTAGGCAGTGGTCACACACACCTTTAATACCAGGAGCCACACTAGTTTGCCATAGAAACTGGGTGGTAGTGTTGCACACCTTTAATCCCAGCCCTAGAGAGGAATATGATGTGGCAGAGACAGCTCTCAGACAGTCTCATTCTGAGGATTCTTAGAAACAGGATCGCCATTTCAGACTGTGGTAGAGGTAAGAGCCAATAGCTGTCTGTTTTGCTTTTCTGACCTTCAGGTTGAACCCCAATATCTGTCTCTCAATTAATCATGCTACAGCACACCTTGGAAGCCACCAGTCAATTCACTGTTGCTGGAAAACGTGAGAGTCCTGGCTGGTTATCCCAAGTCCTAGGAGCAGAGCACCCCTTAATGCACAGGCACACAGAAATCTCAACATGCCTTCCTGATCCCTAAGAAAATTCTGTTGTTCCAAAAGGCGCTTTCACAATTAGACTTCTTGCAAAAGGTGTCCAAATAAATTCAGGAAAAAATAAGAAAGTATAAATTTATCCTCTGTCCAGATAGGAATTATCAGCTCAAAAAGATGTGTGTCATCCAGCATGCCAAAGTAAAAAGGAAAGCGCTGCTAATGAAAAGGAGGAAGGTGGGTTGCATAAGAGGTGTCTATTCTGTGTTATCAGTGTTGGGAATAGCTCCCACCTTGGAAAGCAGGCCTTAAGTCCAGTCAGACATGGTTAATTGCTCCCACAACACTGTTGAGTCAGCCTATCATGCGGCCAGGTGACTGTTTGGATCCCAAAGGTTGTAGCTGAGTTGCTAGTCCTTTTTGTTCTTCCTGTGGATCCTCTCAGCCTGTTCCCATTTCCTTGTGTCAGCCCCTGATACCTAGAACACATTTTACTTGGGTCCTTCAGTGGTCACACCATGCTGGGACTGGGTGACAATCCCCATTCCCATCCCCAGCCCTGTAACAAATGCTTATAGGTGCCCCCTCCTCCCATGATCCATTCACTGAGACACCAACTCTCAGTACAGACCCAGCATCTCCCTAGACCTTTCATGCCTGTGTCTTCAGATTATTCTTTGTCTTCAACCTGCTTAATAGGAGCTCTTCCTCTCACCATACCTCCAACTCCCTGGGAACTCCGCCTCTTGGTGTGGCCATGATTCCCTTAGCATTTTCCCACAGCCCCTCTTCGCCTTATCTCCTAGCCCACCTCTAGTGTCTCTACCACCCACCCACTGCAGAAAGCACTGTCTACCAGGGAACCCACAGTCACCACACTTTCCCTAAAAACCAAGGAATGGAACAGCCAATAAAGATAAGACCAGAGAGCAACACCTAGAATCACCTCAATCATCACCACTCCAGATGCCTGGACACCAATGCAAAACAAACCTTAACAGACAAGACAACATGTCCCCACCAGAACCAAGTAATCCTTGGTCCCAAGAGAGCTGCAAAGCACAGTGGGGAGACTGGGCAGAAGAGAAGAGAGACGTGAGAAAGGAGGGAAAGAAGAGGTCAATACGGTTAGAAACAGCATTTGGGTCAAGAAATTCATGGATGGAGACACTGGGCACCATGCAGGAAATCTCTTCCTTTTAGAGAAATGGCAGAAAAGGAGATTCAGAGCAGGGACTCGAATGACAAATGATTCAAAGATGAATTCTGTGACTTCTCCCAACAGCATGCTACATTTCATTGCACGTAAGATGCTAAGATGCCTCTCAGTGCTGAGACATTACTTCATCTTCCCAATGTGAATAGAAAACACCACCAAACTAATTTTCATGAGTTGAAAACACACATCTCCTAAAAATAAAAAAATAATAAAAATAACCGCATAGTCTGAATAGTTACCAAGGTGGAGAAATGCATACTTGGCAGCTATGTATAGAGTGTGTCCTAAGAGAGAGTGGGTTTTCTTATTCCTGTTTCTGTTTCTTTCTCTACTTCCTCCTCCCCTTGATTCTTCCCTTCCTCTCCTCCCTTTCTCTGTTGCAAGGTGACTTAACTGTTACTTAGCCACTAGAAAGGAAGCAAACGAGAGGCCATTAGTTGGTGTTAAAGCAAGCAGAAAAAGTATCAGGCCTATCTGCATGCCTAAGATGGCACACTGGTCCTGGGCTATGGCATTTTGGCCAACTCTGAGAGATGTCCTGGATAGCACGGTTGAGTCAGTGCAAAGGCAGCTTAGACCTGTGAGGACAGAAAGCACACAATGTGTCTGGAAGGCCACTGAACTTGAACTGGAGCTTTGGAATGAATGGAGAGTGAAGGCGGAATTGAAAGGAGTAGAAAACAGCATGAAACAGTGGGTCTGGCAGGCAAGATTTGTTTATTGTTATCTCTTTGCAGGAAATGTTTAAAATACCATTGGTAATGATGGTAGATGGCCAGTGGTAAATGATGGGGATCAGAGTGAAGGGGGTGCCCTTGGCTCCTTCAAGCTGAGTTCTTCCCTGTAGAGGCAAGCATGGCAGCGGGCAGGAAGAGCATACAACCATACAGCCTGCCTCCAACATGGCAGCACTGGGAAGAACAGGGAGAGAGACAGACGAGTTAAGTCCGCAAGAAACTTGGGGCGTAATTCCGTGTTTCAGTGCATGTAAGCTATTTCTCCCACATTGCCCTTCTGCTTGAGAAGGCTGTTTGGGTACCGGGAGTGAGATTTGGTCTGGCCAGTGAGTGAACCAAACACGCAAAGAGCAGCATTGAGTCAATCTCACCTGTTGGCCTTGATTAGGGCGTGAGGCTGGCTGCTGTTTTTTTTTTTTTAAAGTGGGACCAAAGTGATGTTTGTGGGTGGTAAGGATGGTTCCCACACTGCTTATATCTAATAGGGCTTCCTTCTCAAGGACCAGTTAAAGAATGATTCACAACTAAATGCAGCTAAAACTTGATTGAGTTCCTGCTTTTGGAAAAGGTCCAGTCTCAGAATGTGTACTTCTCATGCAGGGGGATAAAAGGCATATCTCAGTAGTCATGGTCCTCTTGGTCCTTAGTTTCCAAACCATTTAAAATAAAAGCCCCACATAAGCATTTAGATATATTTCTAGCCCAAATCATCACGCTTGTGTTTTGCTAAGCCCTATCAGCTTACAGAACAGACCTTTTCTATGGTCATTAAGGAGGAGAGGTGGGAGCCATGTCCGTGCTTTCTTTTCTTGTCTACCTGTGAGACCCTCTGCTTCTAAGAGAGACAGGGAGAGAGAGCACTTTCCCCAGGGGCAGAGCAGCCTGGTCCAGCTTGAACACTCCCTGCTTCTGGATTAACACTCTTCCCCTGCAGCTGGGAAACCTCCTGGACTCAGAAATTCCAGGGGCCCGACATGATCCAGGCTCAGAAATTGGGCCTCAGCTCCTCACTGTTGGCAGACGCAAGGCTCCAACCCTCCCAGGCTCGTAGGAGCCAAATGCACTGTGGAGGTGTGATTCACTGAGTTCCCAGAGGAAGGGTACACAGCCAGCTGGCAGGGAATTACTGTATGTCCAGGCCAAGGAATTCCATTGCTGTTAGCTGGAAACAAGCAGCCAGCTACCTCCCTTCTCTTCCTCGCTGGCTGATGCTTGGAGCTGGAGATGATCCAGGGATCTGGGGAGAAGAAAAAAAAAAAAAACAAGCCCTGAGCTGCTTATGACCAAGATAAGTCTGTGACTAGGGTCCTTGGTGATGAGTTAAGGCAAGAAGAATTTGTGTCTTCATTTAAAGATGATTCTTATGCTCACAAATATTTACCCAAATTATACTTGGCTACATTTTTCAGCAATGATTTTTTTTTCTTAGTAAGTAGCAAATGGGAGACAAGAAAAATAGTATGTATGCCATAGCTCTGAGACAGTCTATATTCTGAATGAGAGATCTTTTTTTCTTCTATACCTAGATTCTTTGTGGTCTCTAGGAGTGATGCTACAGATCCATGCTTAGCTATTCCTACTCTCTTTACTCTTTAGAGATTGTGGTATCCATGAACCCAGCTCCTCTGACACTTTCCATTTGACCCACATCCTTCCAAAAATGAAATTATGGAACACCATGATAAACTTCTCCCCTGGTGTTTATACTAAAACCAAAGACCCTGTCCACACCACCTCCTTTGTAAGCTTAGATCAATAGTGCTACTTGAATTGAGGAAACAGCTAAGATCTTTCTCACCTGCCTTTGCCTCATCTGAGGGTTCAATAAAAAAAAAAACACCCTTCTACAATGTATCCTCAAAGCATAGGACAAAAAGTAAGTACCACATTGGTTCACAATACAGAAAGTTAAGTAACAGCCTTCGCTTTCGCTTGACTTGAGCCAGGCTTTCTTCACTTGCTGTAAAGTTTTGAATAATTTAATATTTCTTTGCACAATTCCACCAAAGCATCCAAAAGCTTCCAGCATGGTGATGACTCCAAATAGTTTGAAATGCATTCTGAGGCTGTTCTAAATCAAAGTAGATGTAACACTCAGCCAAAGCTAAGTTTTCAAAAACAAGCTGACTCTAATGGAGCCTTGCCAACCGCATGCACTAAAATTCTAGCTTCATTCAGTCATAGGGTTTTCTCTTAAGAAAGAATGTGAAACAGATAAAGAAAGGGGTTGCTATGGTGTCAACCCCAACTGATGTTCTGCAATTCACTTCTGGTACTAACCACCTGGAAAATAACATGAGTGGGGATCCCACAAATTAAGAGCTCAGTTTTCCAAAAGGGTGCCTAAAGTTCAGATGGAAGCCACAAATTTAGGGTGTCCCAGGTTCATTGACATTTCCCTAAAGCTGCAAATTCAGGAGTTTTGATGATCTTGTAGAGTTAAGTGTTCTCTAGATTTATTCACAGAACTTAGAACAGCACCATCCTTATGCCTAATTTTATTTCTAAGACTACTAAGTGACAGCCTGAGGTGACATCTAGGCCAAGATTGGAAAAAGTCCTCTCCTTGTAGAGTATGTTACCTTGTGGGCACATCACTGTGTCCAACAACTGGAGGGCTTCACTTAGTTTTGTTCTGCAGTGTGGTTTTATTATTTAAGTATAACTGATTAAATAACTGGCCACATGATCTAATGAAATTTCTAGTTTCAGCTTTTCTGCAGAAATAAAGTGAGCTCAATGTTTCAAAACCCTATGCACATACGTGGTCTTCTGGTAGCCAGGCCCTACTGTGATGTTGTCTACATGGTCACTATGAATCATACCACTGGTATGAACTTAGAGGTGACTCTATGATCTTTTAATAGTAAAGTAGTCCTGCTAATGGGATAGTTAGAGCAGAGGTAGAACCTCTCTCCCAATAGCCAAGAGTAAGGTAAGTCTTCATTCTACAAATGGGAATTTCTTCTTTAAAACAAACAGGTCCAGGAGTAAAAGCAAGATGTGCCTGAAAACTCTGAGATCCCAAGTTTCTGATAAAGGCCTGATGTGGGCTAACATTTTTACACTATCAGTACCACTAATAGCTGACTGCCAGGCTTATGTCCTGGAGCTTCGGACTTTTGGCAAGGATGCAAGACAGTAGTTACAAAAATGCTTGTCCATGCCACAAGTAAGAAGTGCACAAGGGAAACTCTTTGGAGAATTTTTCCTCTGTCCATACTTTAATTATAGATGTTTTGTTTCAAGGTCTCTCAGATCTCCCTATTTGGTCCTATTACCCTCATGCAAACTTCAACAGAAACCCTACTTCCTCAAATCTCACTGATGGTCTAACATTATGAAACGATCTGTATCTATTTTATTTTTGTTGACATTGCACTGAATTAAGGGTAATTTGGAATTTCAATAGCTCCTTTATTCAGATTAACTTTCCCAAGTTAGCTTTTCTAAGACCTTTCCCCTCTCATTCCAGTCTCCAGTTCCCATTCCAGTCAGTGTGAGGCTAAGAGTTCACCTTTTCCCCTTCATAGCTCTTTAGACCCTGAAAGCAAGTATGTGGGTCTTGAAAGGATAATCTGATTCCAATTAGAGAGACTGAAGAGTCATACATCCCTAGAGACTATCCAAGGAGCTATTTGATGCATCCTGAGTCCCTCTTCTAAACCTTCATTCAGATCTCTAATAAAAGTATATGCCAAGGCAGAGAAAAAATACAGATGTTGGTGGGAAGTTTTAATCCTCATATTTGGCAGGTGGCCTCAACTTATCCCATCTACTGGGGTGAAAATCTATATAAAATTATAAAGTGACACAAAGACGGGGCCAACTACTATGGTAACAGGAGTTCTGCATTCCTTTCTTAATGTGGGATTTGAGGCTAAAACTTTAGGATGAGAACCATTAAATTGTATCTGTGTCTATCTATATGTTTATAAAGATATACATTCTATGGGCCTGCAATATTGTCCTGCTTTTGGGTGGTGCTCCAAATTAGCTAATAAAATTTGTTAAGGAATTCTATTTTCATAAACTTAGAAAGAAATATGCAATTACATAAATATTTCTATATGAATATATAGAGACAGTATTGGCTAGTTTTATATCAACTTGATACAAACTAGAGTCATCTGAAAGGGGGAAACCTCAATTGAGAAAATGCTTTCATAAGATCAGGCTGTAAGCAGATCTGTAGAATATTTTTTTGGTGATTGATGGGGGAAGGCTCAACCCATTGTAGGTGTTGCCATCTCTGGGTTAGTGGTCCTAGGTTGATGTGGGATTCCGTTCTGTATGCTGTGAATATGTTTTATTACCATTGGTTAATAAAGAAGCTGCCTTGGCCTATGGCAAGGCAGAATATAGTAAGGCAGGAAATCCAAGCAGAGATAGAGGAGGAAAGAAGGCAGAGGCAGGGAGATGCTATGTTGCTGCCCAAGAAACAGGTAACAAATCATGAGCCTCGTGGTAAAATATAAAATAATAGAAATGGGTGAATTTAAGATGTAAGAGTTAGTTAATAAGAAGCCTGAGCTAATAGGCCAAAGAGTATGTAATGAATATTAAGCCTCAGAATGGTTATTTCATAAGTGGCTATAGAAAATATTGAGTGGGACCTGGTGGGTGGAGAGAAACTGATCTGGGGGACCAGTGGAATGGAGAATATCTGTAGGTACATTAGATTCTATAAGAAAATAAGCTGAACAAGTCATGAGGAATAAGCCCATAAGCAGCACCCCTCTATGGCCTTTGCATCACTTCCTGCCTCCAGATTCCTGCCCTGTTTGAGTTTCTGTCCTGACTTCCTTCAAGCTGAGCAGTGATGTGGGAGTACAGGCCAAATAAACCACCTCCCACCCCAAGTTGCACTTTGGTCATGGTGTTTCATCACATCAGTAGTAACCTTGACTAAGACAGGAACCAACTCACATGGAGAGAGAGGGTGAGAGGAGAAGTTCTCATGGGAAAACAATTATTGTTCATTAGGAACATCATCTACCAGAAAAGTATATTGAGACGCCCAAATGTCTTTAGTCTGTAAAAGGGAAAACTAGAAAAGAAGGTAAGTTTAAACTGGCATTTATACTGAGCAGGTAACCTCAATTTATCTACTGGCAGTGCAAACTTTATATCAAATTATAAAGCAGTATAAACACAAGGACCAACTCTTACATTAACTAGTGAGTTTTTCATTCCTCTCTTAATGAGTGATTTAGGACTAAGACAGGAGTGTAAATTAATTTTCTGTTGCTATGATAAAACATCACGGCCAAGGCAACTTACAGAAAGAATGGCTTGTTTGGGGCCTAAAGTTCCAGAGGGATAAGAGTCCATCACTCTTGGTTGGGAAGCATGGCAGCAGTCAGGAGAGAGGTGCTAAAACAGCTAAAAGCTCCCATCCCAATCCACCGATAGGAAGCAGAGAAACACTGTGACCTCAAAGCCTGCCTCCAATGATATACCTCCTCCAACAAGTCAACACCTCATAATCCTTCTTAAACCATTCCACCAACTGGGTACCAAGTATCCAAATGCCTGAGACTTATTGGGGACATCTCATTCAAATTATCACATTCCACTCCCTGGCCTCCATAGTTACATTACTGTATCATACTGATGTTGAAGAATGCTATTTCAAGGTATGTTACTTTTGTTTATACTGTGGAACATTTGTTTAATGATGTAAAGCTGTGTTGCTTTTGTTTATGCTGCATCTGTTTAACTCTGAAGCTGTGATTCTTTGCCTATGTAAAACACCTGATGGTTTAATAAAGAGCCGATTGGCCAACAGCAAGACAGGAGCAAGGATAGGCAGGACCGGCAGGCAGAGAGGATAAACAGAAGGAAAAATGAGGAAAACAAGGAGCACATAGAACAAGGAAAGGAGGACATTAGGGGCCAGCCACCCAGCCACCCAACCACCCAGCCAGAAACAGAATAAGACTGAAAGTAAGGTATACAGAAGTAAGAGAAAGAAAAATGACAGAGGCAAATGGTAGTCAGGATAATTGAAGAAAAGCTGGCAAAAAAAAAATAGCCAAGCTAAGACTGGGCATTCATAATTAAAAATAAGCCCCTGTGAGATTTATTTGGGAGCTGGGTAGCAGCCCCCCAAAAGAGTGAAACAGACAACAAACTGCAAAATGCCTTCAGTCAGACTTCTCAAGTCCCCAAGTCTTTCACAGTCTCACCATTATTTAAAATTCCAGAGTTTCTTCTGAACCTCATGGAAATCTCTTAATTGTATCCCTCTGTAAATTCAAAATGTAAATCACATACTTCCTGTTGTAATTATAATTATGCTGGCCTGCCCTATCACCTGGGTACCCTGTCCCTTTAAGAGACAGGTTCCCCCCACTCCCAATCACAAGCTGATCTGGAACCTCTTCTCTTCCTTTCTCTCCCTCTTAGTCCGTTCTTCTGAAGAGGCATCCTCTACCTCCTCCTACCCCTTTCTCTTACCCCCACTCGTCCCTGCTCCTCTCTTTCTCTCTCCCCTCCATAACCTCCCTAACCTTACACCCTCCCAATACCCAGAAAATAAAATTCTCCATACCCAAGCTCTCCCTGCATGGCATAACTGTCTGTCTCCCCCTTCTTCCTCCCCCCACAGTCTCCCACCTGCCATGGAACTTGCCAGGGTCACCCCTGCTATAAATAATAACGCTTCACACAGACAAAGGCACAGAATATACATTACCATTCCAAAAGGGAGGAATCGGGGCACAGTAAGGCAATACCAGACAAAAGCAAGTCCCAAACCCAGCAGGACAAATTCCAGATCCTGCAGCTCCATGTCTGCCCTTCATGCTTTGCTGTTTGTAACATACAACCAGCCTCTCTCTTTTGAGCCAGCTGTATTCCTACGGGCCTCTCTTCTTGGTGTATCTCCCATGGCTCTGGCACCATGGACATCTTGAGGTTGCCAACACAATCATGTTCCTGGATTCCTACTGTCTTTCACAGGGCTTTCCGACAAGGACCATCCTGCCACAGATCACCTGACCTCAATGGTTCTCCATAGCCAAGGTGGAATATTCTACAATTCCTTCATTCAAGTACTCTTCCTGACTCCACAGGGATGACTCTCCCAAGTGTGGGTAGAACCTTGCCCCTTTGGGTCACTGGGTCACTTTTGTTGCAGTTTTGGGTTTTTTTTTTTTTGGTTTTTTTTTTTTTTTGGAGGAGAAAATTCATTAGGCCTTTTCACAAGATGAAAGATTAGCTGGGTGAAGTCTTGTCCTAATGGCACCCTTCCCTTTATTCCAATGCAGATCAGGCCTCCCCTGGATCTCCTACTAGCTTTCAGCCTGAGCTCCCAGGTTACATACATTTCCTGGTACTCTTTTTCTCTCCAAGCTGTATGTTTGTGTTTCCTTTAGCCTCACTTCCTCTTTTGCATTGTAGACATTCATAAAAGTGATCGCTAATAACCACACAACAGTTGCTGTGATTAGGCCTTCTTGATCTCCTCCCACAACTAAATTAGTCCATCCCTTTTCAATTTAGGCTTAGGCAAATTCTTATGAAAAGAGCAGAGGTCGCCAAAATAGTGCCATAGTCTCGAGCCCGGTTGCCAACGCTTTTGCCCTCTGCCACCTCTCAAGCTGGGCTGTTACTCTACTTGTAGTTCTCAGCCTTACTTTCTTGTGAGCCCCTACTGGGATGTCCACATCACTCTGCTTACAGCATTCAGCTATTTTCCTATTCCAAAGATATTTGGAATCCAGCTCAGGCCCTGCCTTCTGAGTGCCAAACACCGGGACCTACCCTTGGAGTTGCCTCAGTCCAGACTCTGCTCCTGAAAAACCCTGCCATTGGCGGTCCCCCCCACCCCCCAGGGCATTAAAAGTCCTCACCTGATGGGTTCTCCTTGTGGTTCTCTCTTTTCCCTGGGGCCGCCCAGGAAAGCTTTGCTCAGATTAAACCTGGATTTATTAATTTGGTTTGATTGTCGTATTATATCAGCAGTGGTGGATTCCCCTTAATCATGGATTCAAAACTTAACAAAAGGCTCAAGGACGTCCTTGTTCCCCCCAAAATAGCATGTTGGGTTCTTCAGGGCTGCGCAGATTTTCTCATATGCATGTGTTCTGTGTTATGATGTGTTATGTATTATGATGTGTTATAAAAATAGCAGGCACAAAATTAAGATGATGCAAGTAGTGTTTTTAATCTCTTATCGAATTTTCATGAATAATCTAAGTGTAGTAGTTCAAAGTATGAATTAAGTTTATATTAATGGACTTTTAAATAATCACCGTTTCATAATTTGTGTGCTCAAAATAATTCTCATAATGTGTTAATGACTTCCAATCTTAAACTTATGCCAAGTAGTAGATATTTAGTAAATAATTTAGATCATTTCCAGGTAAGGAACTGTTAAAATATTTATTACTAGACATAAATCTAAACTTACTTTTTTTTTTACTTTTTCCTTTTACAGGGAGACTAAAAATATTTGAGTTCACTTATAGAGTTTTCTGGCTATAGTAAAAATTATAAAGAATATATAGACATTGTGACACAGAAGGATATAAACTGTGTTGTCCTCTATAGGGCGCTGGTGTCTAACAAAATGTCACTACACAGCCGCTCATGTCCAACCTTCTATGCAAGTTAAGGTCACTAATGACTGAAATGAATTATAAGAAAAAAATCACAAGGATCAATGAAAGTGACATTCTATGAGAAGTATACAACTCTTAGATACGGAACAAAGGACTCTAAGTTAGCACACCTCAGATGCTCACATTCTCCATCTATTACAGAACTATTTGTAAAATAGCCAATATACGGCATCAACCCAGATGTTCACCAAGAGACGAATTGATTTTAAAATGGGATATATATATATATATATGCAGTCGAGTTTTATTAAGTTATAAAAAAATAAATTTATGATTTTCAAGAAAATGGACAGATGTAGGGAAAGAGTGAGGTCCTAAGTGGATGTGTGTTGTTGGCATTGTCACAACCATGTCAAGGACCGTAATGCCTCAGACCCATGAGAAATTGCCCAAGCCTTTCCCAGGTGAGACCCAGAGCTATGGCAAAGCCTTCCTCTGGCTGAGTGCAAATGTTGGCGGTACGTATAGAAAATGTCCACCTTAGCATTTTCTCCTGGAGTTTTTATGGCCTGAAGAGTGTTCTCCTGTAGATTACTCCTACTGAGATGAGCTAATACTTATTCAGCTGTGTTTACTAACCCTGCCTCCTTGTTGACTTGTATGTAATAATACTACGTCCTTGTTCATGTATATTTCAATAGCCCCTCCTCCCTGCTCAACTCTATGTAATAAGCACCCTGAGCTTCTGGGGTGTTGTGCTTCTCCACCAAAGACCTCAGACCACAAGACTGCATTTTTCTGGGGGTCCACATGTTTGCCTGTCCTTCATTGCCTTACTGCCCTGGTCAGGCCAATCCTTGGATCTGTGCAAGATGTGGCAGGTAGAAATGGAAGCCTTCATGTTATGCAAGGTAAATCAGACTCAAAGACTAATACCATGTGCTTGTTCAGATATGTGGAATCCAAATTTAAATATGGAGACACACCATGTGTATACAGATGAGACTAAAGCAGGAGGATGGCATATCTAGGTGAAGGGAGGAAAGGGAGCAGCAAGCGAGGAAGGAGCAGAAGAGGCTTGAATGAGCAAAGCATGATATATTTGCACGAAACATCACCGTTTTTGCATGCTACCTAAAAGCACAAACATTCCTAAAAAAAAAAAAAAACAGAACACATATAAAAGGCAATCATGTGAACAATGTAGGGTGCATGTCACATACAAAAGGCAAACATGTAAATATCATAGGGTGCATGTTCTAAAGAGACAGCTTTGTTCTGAAGTACTGAGGAGTGTTTCCAGAATGATAAGAAAAGACGTGGAGAATGAACCCTGAGCGGATGTGGAAACCTAAAGGTTTCCAACAGCGATGTGTTTTGTGTGGTCCAAGCTGTCCAAGGCTGAATTCGTTTGCTTTATGATTTTTTTTTAAAGTGAGTTTTAATACCCATGGTGCTGGGATGCAGAGTGAAAGTGTAGTTGATCCCCCCCCCCCCCCCAGCCATCTGCCATGGGTTACAAAGTGTTCCTGGTTTTTTTGATCTGCTTGTAATAAAGTATTGCAAAAATGTTTTTGTTTTCTGAGTAACCTTTCTGGGAAACACAGGTCAGGATTGCTTTCTATTCTGTGATAAAACTTCACCACTATAAACAGACTGGGGAGGGAAAGGTCTGTTTCCCTTTACAGATTCCTGATTCCTGTCCCTCTTGCTGGGAAGTCAGGGCCAGGAATCCCTGCAGGAACCTGGAGGCAGGAACTGAAGCAGAGGCCACAGGCTGGCTTCCTCCCCCTTGGTTTGCTCAGCCTTCTTTCTTATGTGACCAGCACCACCTGCCCAGAGATGGCACCGCCCACAGTGGGAGGGGCCTCTCACACCAATAATTAACCAAGAAAATGTCCCACAAACTTGCCCATAGGTAGCATTATTGATCCGTTTCCCTAGTTGAGTTCCCTCTTCCAAGGTGACCCTAGCCTGTGTCAAGTTGTCGAAACACTCACCACCACAAACACGGATTTTATTTCTTTTTATAATAATTCTTTGTCTGCCACACAGACTTAGTTGTGTGCCCAAGAGAATGAAGTTACCTTATTTTACAAGACGGTTTCTAAATTTTTGTAAACATGTTACCTCCTAAACTTATTTGTAAAATATTTTTGTCACTTTGCCTAAAGAGATAACCATGTATTATTTCATGGTGGCCTATGATACTATGCAGTCATAATTCAAACCTTGAGGTATTTCTGACATTTTGCTGTTAGACAACACAAATATGTTGCATATATTTTGTATATAGATATATTGACACCTGCTTTTTCTCAAATCAAGCTTTATCACAATATTGATTTCAGACGAATTTTAGCATTTCTGAAAGAACCCCTGAAAAACCTTAAAATTCTCATGAGACATAAGTGTTAAAACATAATTATACGGGTTCAACAACACACGAAACATTGCCCAATAAGAGACGAACAATCTTCCCTAGGTCACATGCATACAGGCAAAATGTTAACAGTATATATGCTTCCAGAATTGTATTAAATTTCCCAAAGTTAAAGTGAGACTTTAAAAGAGAGAACTGGGAAATCAACCAAACTGTCTCGTCTGTTTGGGGACATTGCTTCATTATTTAGAAGCACATTCAGCCCAGCGAGACCTCTCAGCTGGCTGTTTGTTCTCTGGACTCAGAGACTGCTGTGGGCTCCAGCCCTTCATCTCTGGCTTCCCTTTTCTCTCTTATGTGGGCTCTTCTTTTCCCGTATAGATCTCTCATCTTTCAGGCTCTACTTTGTGCCTTCTCTCTACAGCTCTCAGCCCAGACTCTTGTCTGAAGTGTCTTGAAGAGCTTGAAATGTAGGAAAAGTAGAGGTCTTCCAAAGGGACCAAAACCACAACCAAACAAACGAACAAAACCAATGGTGGATGCCAACAATAATAACACATAGTCTCATTCGAAAGTTTCTGTCTAAAGGAGAGTCAGGGGCTTCAACCTTCCTCCCATACAATCTGAGAATTCTCTAGTCAGGGAGGAAACTGATCTCTGACTTTGGGACACTGAGAGAAAAATGATGCTAGCAAACTTTATTCAATTCCCATTTACCCAGTTTTTGCCTTTAGCCCTTTTGCTAGCACGTTAGCCTTACTTCTGGTTAAACCATGAGTGCCTCATTCTTGAGTCTCCTATGTATGTGTGAACACGTTGTCTTTCTTTCTGAGACTCTGTTCATTGTTGATCTCAGGCTTCCAAATTCTCAGACATAAAAGGGAGGCTGCAAAGTTTGCCCCCCCCCAACATTGTTTGCCTGTCTGTAAACTCCTAACAACTCTCACGTGGAGCATGAGATACAGAAGTGGACAAAAGCTACCGGTGTGTGATGGCTGTTTCTAACGTTGGCAGTCATGGAAAATGTGCAGTGAGGTTGAAGGCTACGCGGGGAAGATGGAGTCAAAAGAGCGCAGCCTTCAGAAAGAACTGAGTCCAGGTCAAACTCCGTAGGTGGCTCCAGTTCAGTTCCTGGGCTCTGCAGGAGACAGACAGGGATGTGTTCAGATGATAAATGAACTCTCGCTGTCGGCTTGTTGTGAAGACAAGATGAATGATCCATGCAGAGCATAAGTCTCAGATCCCACAGCATGCAAGCGCTTGGCTGTTAATGACTGTTATTGTGAACTTGCTCTATAACCCTGAGCAAGCTAACTGAGCTTTCCGAGTCAATTTACCATAGCGGGGCACACACGGATATTTGAAAATGCAGTGGCAAAATCTAAGCAAGGTACTGTGTGTTTGTCATAGTTTCCGCCAAATAACAGGTTCTCTCTGATTGGCGCTTTAAGCTCCACTGGAGATCATAAAGGCTAATGAGATGAGCTGTGTGTTGGGTGGAATATTCTCACAGAAGCATGGCACATGGCTCCTTTAGGATGCAGATGTTTGAGATGGCCTGAACACCACAATTAAACTTGATTGTGATCCGTTAATGCTTTTCTTGACATGCTATTTTTCCCTATCAAAACCTGGTCCAAACTCCATCTCTCAGCCCTTACCTCACTGCCCATGACAGGTTCATCCTGGTTGGGGAAATGGTGGCCTCTAATACCCAAACTCCCCATCAGAATTGCCTAAGAAGCAGGTTCTTTTTTAGCTCTGCTGCTACAATCGCTGGGGGACCGTCTTGGCTAGGTGTAGCTATAATCAAGTCTAAACCCAGGGTATGGGAATGAATCATGCAAATGAGGCTTTGGCAGAGCTGGTCCAAGCACAGCCTGCTGGGAGAGACACTGCCATTAGCATAGAGACTGAAACCAACCATAGGGGCAAATGGAAAGAGAATGAGGTCCCCCATTCTCTGAAAACTAGAGAAAGCTCCTTGGATCCTTGGATTCTTCCATCTGGACCCGAGGGGACAGGAATACGCTAGGGCCAGGGCCATGGAAATAGACTCTATTGGGGTATTGTCAAAGAACTCTCTTTAATGTTTCTTAGTAACTCTTAATCCCTTGGTTCCCTGTGTATTTAACATTCTCAGCCACATGGTTTTGAATTGTTCTGTTTACTTAGTAACCTCACACTGGAGTTTGGCTGCATCTATTTCCGTTTATAGAATGAGTAATTGTGAGTTCCTGGTAACAGGCAATGCAGGGAAAAGGGTAACAGACACCACCTCCTCTATGAGCGCAGCTGCAAACAGGACGGACCCATTACACATTTTGTATCTAAACTTTAATTTCACAAAAGTCGCATTTTATTAACAACATTCTGAAGATGAATGAAGGGAGCCAAAGGGACGACTCAGCTAAGAACACGTGCTGTCTCTTCCACAGGACCTTAGTTTGATTCCCAGAACCTACCTTGTGGGCAGTTCACAACCAACTGTAACTCCAGATCCAGGGGATACCATGCCCTCTTCTGGCCTTCAGGGGCTCTCAGACATATGGTGCCTACACACACACACACACACACACACACACACACACACACACACACACACCTTTAAAATGAGTGAGAGAAGAGAGGAACAGAGAGACGAGAGAGGTGTGTATCGGGGGATATAGATTCACTTGTCCAGAACAGGGATTAGGAAATGAAGTCCTGGCCACAACTGGTCACAGAGGAGCATGATGACAAAGCCACCCTCCTTGAGGGCAAAGGCAAGTGTGCTAGTTACCCAGAGATGGAGAGCTAAGGTCCTGTCCGCTCACCTCTTCTTTAGCTGTGGGACCACGATGTGCCCATCTAATAAACAAGATGTCCAAGACTGAATGAATTACATAGGATACCAGCATCAGGACCAGGCTGTACATTATGATTCCGATTCCAAACTCAGGGAAGAGATCAGCTAGTTAAATACTGGGACTGGACAGAAGTCCAGTCAGAAGATAAAATGGAGAGGATGTCAAAGGGAACCAGCTGGCTAGAAAATGCATCCTACATCTAGGTAGGAAAGAGCTGTGCGTGACTGGAGTGGGGGCTGTGCCGATACAGGGGCAGGAAGGACGACAGCTAGGACACACAGCCCACACCCACAAAAGAATCTGGGTTTGGGGGCCCAGATCTGGACTTTGGAGAGTAGTAAGCTGGGACATATGCTTTGGAGAACGTGGAAGAAAGTGGATAGGAGGTTATGATGCCAAGTTCAGAATGTAGCTTTCCTGGGCGACTAAGCCTGACAGGCAGCGGTAACAGAACTCTTGAAACCGACGACACCGCCTGTTGCATGGTGTTAGCAGGAGTACCAGCGAAGGTACCCGTAGTGCCTTCGGGTACCAGCCTAGGCAAGAGAAAGGAAAAACAAAACACGTCTCCGGAACAAGCTACCATCACTCTCTACTCTCCCGGAACATAAGTGCCGGTCCTCCTTCCGGGCGACCCTTTGCACACCAGGGAAGCCCCCAGCTCCTGGGTCGTCGAATCGCAGCTCATTTTCTGCCTTGCTTCGCTGTGCTGCTTCTGCCACCGCGCGGCGACACGCGGAACCGCCGCCCACAGTTTCGGGCTTTAACTTGGCTTTGACCCCACGGGCAGGATCGTACCTGTTGGGTGTTAGCGAGGACCTACAGGAGAGGAGAAGGAACGTCTTGGTTCAACTATTCCAGGCATGCCGCACTTACGATCAGGATGAAGCTGCTTTAAAGGGGCGCCGCTTCGCTGAGTGACTTTCCTGGATTTGAGCCAGTCTCTTCGTACGGAACACAAACAAGGATTCCCGGGAGACACAGGCTGGATTGGCCGATCTGTGGTGACAGGGGTGCTGCCGCTGACAGGGTGGGTCAAGGCCCAGTTTGGCATCTCTACTGCGCAGCAGCAGCCGGCAGAGAGCCAATCCAACATTCCCAGTGTCATTTTTCTCTTCTGAGACAGAAGTTTCTTCTCTCCCTCTTTCTTTTTCTGCACAAGCAGTATTGCTTCCCGCAGGCCTTTTTGGGAGGCAGGGCATGAGGCCTGCCCAGGGAACCTTGGGTTTGAGGGGAAAGCGGTTCTGCCTTGTGCAAACCTGTTTCCTCAACTTCACAGTGGGCAGTGTCTCTCCACAGAGGCGGCGAAGAAGGACTGAAGCTTCTTTGCCCTGTATTTACTTCTGCTCCACGCGGCCCACTAAAGCTCTCCTTCCACATGTTCCCTTGGTTCAAAACGTCTGCCTTCTCTGTATTCGGGGAATGTTTAAAACACGGGTACAAGAGCAATCATGACGACCAGAAGGGCAGGGATTGTAGTGACCCCAGTGCTGCGGGATGCCCAAGAAGGAGGAAATTGGGATCTTGAAAAGCAGAGAGGGGTCATCAGGTCCGTGTTGGCGTCTCTCCAGAGATGGCAGAGAAGGAAGACTACATCTGTGTGCACTGCAGGGCAAAGGACACCAAGCCGAAGGTAAAAACAAAACACACTTCATGTAATTCAGGACTCCAACAAAGAGAATTTCCTCGATCTCAGCAAAGCGACAGGACTGGGGTCAAGCCAGCCTGTACACGGTGCTATTTCTATTCCTTGCAGAATCATTTTTCCAGAACTGTTTGGAAAAAAAAAAAAGAAAAAAAACTAAAAAAATGTTGACACTTTTTGTGTTTTTTTCCTTAAGAGCTGTTTGTGGTTGTTGAAGTTTGAACTGTGAACTGTTTTTGCAGGGGTCTGCTGATTTAAAAGGTGTTGGAGTTTTCACCTTCCGAGTACAGCATTAACATGGCCCTTCTGCCTGGGACAGACCAATATAAGAGATCAGCCCAGTTTCAGGGCCCAGCACAGGCACCAGAATTCCAGTAACCCTCACGGAGCAACTGTTCTTTTTTACCCTGTTACCACATCGGGGGATTTTAAGTTTTTCACTTTGGAGTCTGTCCTTTTCTTTCTCTACTTCTTTTCCTTTCTGGTAGGCTAGGTTTATTTATCTGAACAATAACTTATATGCTGGTTTCAGTGGCTGTACTTAAAACAAAGCAAACTTCTCAACAGTGTGTTGGTGTGTTAGCATTTGCTAATGTACAGGACGCCATGTCTAGTTTCTGGTGTCGCTGATGAACTAGCAGTGTAGAAAGAGACTGCGCTGTAAGTAATCGCCACGACTGTATTCTCTCTTTGTCCCTGCCCATTTTTCCTTCCTTATTTTTTTTAGATTGTATCAAACGTTGCAGTTTATATTGTGAAATAATAAATCCTTGGTCCTATTGAAAAAAAAAAGCAGAGAGGAAGAGAGGTGGAGTTAGAGTTAGCTGGCCAGTGTCACATGCTTGGCCAGTGTGAAGGCACAGTCTGAGCACTGTCCAGAGGGAAACAAGCCAGCAAGAAAGGGGTCCTCCTCGAGGGTCTTGATTCCAGATTTCTGGGCGAGAGAAAGGTCACGAACAAAGTCTGGGTGAGGGAGAAGCTTCCAGACAGGACGTCAGGAGCAGAGCCTATTAGGGGAGGGAAGGAGAAGAGCCCAGCCAGAGCACCAGGAGAAAACCGACTTCCTCTGACATCACGTGCTCTGGGAAGCAAGTTTGTGTGAATGGGAAGCTTAGAGTCAGAATTAGTCTCCTGGGACCCTGATTCAATTTTTAAAAATTGAGAATTTCATGCAAGAATATGATGTACTTGCCTCACTTGCTCTTCTCCCTCTACATATTCCAGTACCTTCTCTGGATGCTTCCTCTCTTGAATTTTGCATCTCTTCTTTTATAATTATCCTCTCTCTCTCTCTCTCTCTCTCTCTCTCTCTCTCTCTCTCTCCCTTTTTCTCCCCCCCCCTCTGTGTGTGTGTTTGTGTGTGTGCACAACTTGCCAATTAGTACTGACCATGTATTTATATCTGATCATTTAAGATCGGAGGCTCCTTCCTGAAAAAAAAAAAAAAACAGACAAGCAAACAAACAGGTTCTCCATTTCTCACTGGTCACTGACTGCCTATAGCTTTTCATCTAGGTTTGGGGCCTGGTGAGATTTTCCTCCGCTCACATTGACATGTTGACTGGTGTGCTCTTTGCACGTTGCTTTGAGAGCTCATGGTGGCAACAACGCTGTCCTGTCCACAAGACACTATCTTGCACTCGTTGTCCTGGTCCTCCGGATCTTATATTCTTTCCAACCTGTCTTAAGAGATGTTCCCTGAATCTTAGGTGTAGGGTTGTAGATGCCTTAGTTGGTATTATGAACTCTAAGGCCACTTATAATCGGCTGTGGATCTAACAATCTCCGTCTGCTACAGAAAGAAGTGACTTTGTTGAGAGCTAAATGTATCTATGGTATAAGAGTAAGTATTTAGAGGGCAGCTGGAAATGACATTAGTTTAGTAACATGGCAGTATCCTCTGAAGCGTATGAGTTCTCCATTCGTGAGTTCATGGCTAGGTTTATAGCATCAGGCGTGAGTTCGCTCCAGTTGAGCGGGCTTTAGGTTCCATTAGATAGTTGTTGGTTGCCCACAAGACACAAGTGTAACTCTGACACTACTGGAATGTCTTACTGGTCTGGTCATTGCTGTGGTTAATAGGATTTAGAGTTGGGTGGGACTGATAACTTTCATAGCATGTGTTTATACCATGAGAGAGAGCCCCAAGGAAGAGGTTTTCAGGTCAGTACCAGCCTCATTTCTGCAACTCCTGTGACCAAAGAGCATGGTGTCTTCAGCAGAAAGGTCTTACCATCATTTATGACATGCCAGAAGAAGCAACAGCCAAGGTGCATATTGTTTGGGTGTCTCTTGCCACCCTGCTCCCACCAGTCCAAAACCTCAGAGAAAGAAATCACTTGCATGATACTGTATTTGTTTGCTTCTTTTCCTTCCTTCCTTCCTTCCTTCCTTCCTTCCTTCCTTCCTTCCTTCCTTCCTTCCTTCCTTCCTTTCTCCCTTCCTTCCTTTCTCTTTTAGGTTAGTCTTTGGCTTCTCTGGAGAACATCAATCCACCGTTAAAACTACATCTGTTTCTCTGTCTACCTATCTTCTGCATATCATGGCTTGAATAAAAAATGCCCCCACATTTGGTATTTGGGTCATGGGTATTTGAAAACGTGGCCTCCAGATGGTGGCTCTGTTTGGGGAGGTTTAGGTGACGCAGCCTTGCTGGAAGAAGTACACCACCAAGGGCGGGCTTTGAGATCAAAACGCCTTGCCTTCTTCCAGTTCATTCTTTCTGCCTTCTGCTGTGGTTCAGATGTGAGCACTCAGTTTTCTGCTCCTGCCCCCATGCCTGCCACTTGCTGCCTTGCTGTCTTCCCTATGATGGCCTTTCACCCCCCCGGAACTGTGGACCCGAATAAACTCCTCCTCCTGGAAGCAGGCATAATTGGGGTGTTTTATCACGGCAGCAGAAAAAGATGCAAAGCACCTGTTTGTGTCTTCTCTGATTTCAGCCAATTCATTTCATCATTTGTAAGGTCATTCCGGTGTTTGTTCATGTCCTCTTCAAACTTAATTCATTCTTTGATTATGTTTGCAATTGTCCTTTTGAGTTCTGTGTCCTGAAGTGAACATTTCCATAGGACTGGTAGTCTTGGGGAGGGTGGCAGGCTGTCTTGGTTTTTTATATTGATTGTGGTTTTGGGGTGGGACCTGGGTGTGTGGATCTATTTCACTGGTTGGGTGTCTGATATGGGATTCTATCCTGCCAACGTTGAGTAGAAATTTTGTTTTGTTTTTGTTCCTGACAAAACTTGGTTGACTTTAGGTTAGTAGGAAGAGTGATTAGATCAGCCCTTCAGATACTCAGAGTTGAGTTTTTGCTGGAGAGACTAGGTCATTCTGGTTCAGTGGTTGCTGGTGTGTCAGGGCATTTTAGGGGTAGTGTCAGATAGGGTGAAGTCCAAGAAATCCCCCAGTGTGGATCCTGGCTGGGCTTGGAAAGGTAGCAAAGGAAAAAGGACAGACTGACTCACAGAGTAGGAGCATGAATGTGGTTTATAGCTTGATTTGGGCTGGGAGAGACTGCTGAATAAGAGGCCTGGGTCAAAGCCACCCAGAGTGTGTGGATGTGACTTCCAGCTGGGCCTGGACCTGTAGCAGTAGCAGAGGTGACAGCCCTGGATCAGTGCTCCCAGGGGAGTGAAAGTTTGACTCTCCTGGCTGGGTCTGGGCCAGAAGGGCGTGGCGTCAGGTGAGACTTTTGGGTGGGACTCAACAAGGAAACACAAGGCACGTGGATGCGGCTCCTCACTGGGACTGGGCCATTTCATTCACTTCTTAAAACTGAAATTCCTTATCCTTAAGCCAAAAGAAAAAGACAGAGTGGAAAAAAGTAGAAATCTAACGGACTGTTCCAGACAGGACTTGGTGCTGCTGGGTGCTTCTTGTTCATAGATGGTTAGAGTTCTGCTCATCTTTGACTTCTTTACTTTCATCATGCAGCAAAGAAAATCTCTTGTCATTAAGAATCACTCAGGCTGATACAGCCAATTCTATCGTTAATTTCAGCCTTATCTCTGGAATGAAGTCTTGTGGGGGAGGTCCAAAGACAAAGGCATAGAAACAATGAAGAGATTTGTTTAATTGGGGGCTGGAAGGGTGGCGGGGTGGAGGGGTAGAGGGCAGGTAAATTTCACTACCAACGTGTTCAGGGAGAAGGATGGGAATGGTGGTTACACATCGCCCCCTGGTGTTCATAGGTGCTTATTGCACCCAAGCTGCCTCCTAAGGACCCCATACTGTAGACTGACTGCTTTATTTCCTTCCGAGGTGTTTGAACTTACAGGCATTCTTCCTAATAGTCAGTGACTACGACCAGTCTCCTAGTTTACTAACGTTCTTTGACACCTGCTGGCCACACAGACCCACAGGGGAAAAAAAGTCACAGGAAAAGAGAAATAAGTTCTTTCCCTTTTCACTGCATTCTCTACTCCCTGGCTTCTATTGCAGTAAACCAGATTATCGACTTGAATTGTGATGAAAAGCTCTAAAGATTCATATGCCACGGAAGTATTAATTAATTAGTTTTACTTATTGTTGGGGCATTGCAGACATCGCTATCTGTCATGTGACCAGGAAGTGTGCAAGTCCCTTAGCCTGACTGTGCACTGTAGCAAGCTCTCAGTGCTCAGAGGACCATCTAGACACCATCGATCTGATCCCAAGTGCTGGGAGTGGGGTGGAGGACTCAAGCTTTGGGAATGCATTGCCACTGGGCCAAAGCTTTGAGAGAAGCCAGCGCTGGGGATGCTCTAGGGGAGGAGGGCTGGAAAAGCTGTTTCATGAGAGCGCTTCTGAAGATTAATGTGATGCCATAGGCAGAGTGTTAAGAGCAGTGTTTGCACAAATGCAGCAGTCAGTGCTGAGCACCGGGACCCCAAAGGGCTCTGCTTAGGTCAGGGGACAGGATGGAGGAGTGAGCGACATCCAGGTGAAACACTGACCAGTGGGCATTTTGTGCAACTACAAATGCACACCACAGATATAATTTAAAAATTTCATACAGTCCCATTAAAAATGTTTTATAGGAGAGAATTAATCCCCTGTGCCCATGTATTCTCAACCATGCAATCAATGGGAATGATTGTTAAGAGCACTTTGGCATTTTGCATTGACACCATGTCTCATCTCACCTTGCCATGGGTGGGCACAGCGTTCCCAGGATGAACTAATGGCATGATTAGGCCTGAGTTTTAAAGGCTCACCTTGGCATTGAAGGGGACAGGCATGTCTTAAGCCTGTGCTTAACTGGAGGTGCAGCATACTGAGGCTGTTAGACCAGATGATCTTAAGTTTGCATATCAAAAGGCCTTCTGAGACCAAAGTTTTAAAACCAACTGGTTAAACTTTACACAAAACTATTTCTTGGCCTTATCCTGTCCCAATCTTAGAAGACCACAACTTTGGATTTGAATAAGCCCAATTGAAGTTTGTCATCTCTGCTGGCTAGTTTATGTCAACTAGACACAAGGTAGAATCATCAGAGAGCAGGGAACTTCAAGTGAGAAAATGCCTCCATAAGATCTGGCTGAAGGACACTTTCTTAATTAGTGATCAATGGGAAGGACTCAGCCTATCGTGGGTGCTGACAGTCCTAGGCAGGTGATCCTGGGTTTAAATGAAAGCAGGCTTAGCAAACCATGAGGAACGAGCCAGTAAGCAGCAACCCTCCATGACTGCTTCATCAGCTCCTGCCTCCAGGTTTCTGCCCTGTGATGGGGAAACTTTGTTAACCAATTATTTTCAAGAGGTGGTACCAAGTTAGGGTGTGGCTTTCTGGGACCCAGAGAAAAATGGGCGCACGGCCCAGGTGCTCTCTCTCTCTCTGTGATTCCCTCACCACACAGCTGAGTTTGAACTTCTAGCTCCTGCTTCGTGAGTTTTCCCCTTATAGTGAATAAAAGTACAGTTGTTTTATCCTTTAGCTAGCCTGGTTATTTCCCGAATTGAGGTAACTTCTACAGCTGGAGCCCAGAATCGAGGAGCTCAGGTCTCCAGTGGCTCCAGCCAGCCACTGTCAGGCTGCATGCCATTCATTTGGGTACAGAATTCCCGCGCAGTGGCCCTGAGTAGCCGCTAGCTGTGGTCCTTCATATTCTCTCCTTAAATGTCTCAGACAGCCTTGGCCACGTGCAACTGCACGACTGGCTTCTGGGTCCAGTATGGGACACGAGCTTCCCTGCTTTCTTGTTCTCTTTGTGCTCGTGCAGCTGCGAACCAGTCAGGGACTTCTGCGGAGCGCACAGTCTGTGATTTACACTACATAACTGTTTTTAATCTGAGCATATCTTTCAGAATTTAACCCTAAAATGAAGATTCAAACCGATCACGCAGCTACAGGTGCACTGCGACACCTACTGGCAGGTAGCGGTTATTGTACATACTCCAGCTCAAACTCAACCTCAGGTAAGATTTATAATTTAAAATATAGATTATAAACTTATAGTTTAAAAGGGCAAGATTATAGACAATTTAACAATTCAGGAGTTCAATAGCCTTTTTACTTATACTATGTATGATGTTATACAAGGTTTATATGATTTCCCTCCTATGTCCCTTTATCTGATTCTAGGGATTAGCTTTGTCCTTCATATTTTCTCCTAAGAATCATGGTTTGATAATAGGGTCAAAAAATGAGGCACCTTTAGAAGTGATACAGTCTTTAAAGACTGATAATAACCAACTAAAAGGGAAATTCAGCACTCTGGAGAAGGATGCAACCAATTTGACAAGCAAAACCCAGTCAATGACAGAGAGTGCTGAAACATTATCTGAGAGAATTTGTACTGTTGAATGTATTAATTGGACTCTGTCAAAGGGTTATGATAGATTGACTGATAGAATGTCTCTCCAGGAAGGTGATATGCATGCTATAAAAATTATACCCAAGGATGAAATGTTATCTTTATTGGACAGACTTCACACCTTGGAATCCTCAATGAGGGCATCAGAGCAGAACACTGGACAGAAGATTCAGACTTTACAAAAGGCAGTGGTAAAAAGATTTGAAAAGACTGAGGAATTTAGTGAATTTGACAACCAGGGACAAAAGGTACAAAGACAAAATGTAGCCCCATCAGTACATACCAAACTCTGGGACAGCTTACACAGATTTTTTTACCTGCTTTTCTGGTAATATCATCAGAAAGAGACATCTGTCTAACCCTCTCCCCTTCCAACAACCATCCCACCCCCCCATGCACCCGAGGTTACCTGGGACTCTTGTCTATTTCCAATCTCCAGTCAGATAGCTACATGATTTTCATCAGGTTCACCTTCTTATTTAGCTTCTCTAGGATCACGAATAATAGGCTCAAAGACCTTTAATTATGGTTAGAATCGACATATGAGTGAATACATACCATATTCCTCTTTTTGGGTCTGGCTTACCTCACTCAGTAAAGCGTTTTCTATTTCCATCCATTTGCATGCAAAATTCAAGATGTCATTGTTTTTTACCGCTGAGTAGAACTCTAATGTGTATATGTTCCACACCTTTATTAACCATTCTTCTATTGAGGGGCACCTAGGTTGTTTCCATGTTCTGGCTATTACAAATAGTGCTGCTATGAACATAGTTGAACAAATGCTTTTGTAGTATGATAGGGCATCTCTTGGGTATATTCCCAAGAGTGAAATTGCTGGGTCCTGAGGGAGATTGACTCCCAGTTTCCTGAGAAACCGCCACACTGATTTCCACAGTGGCTGCACAAGTTTGCATTCCCACCAACAATGGATGAGTGTTCCCCTCACTCCACATCCTCTCCAGCATAGGCTATCATTGGTGTTTTTGAGTTTGGCTATTCTGACAGGTGTAAGATGATATCTCAAAGTTGTTTTGATTTGTATTTCCCTGATCGCTAAGGAGGTTGAGCATGACCTTAAGTGCCTTTTGGCCATTCGGAGTTCATCTGTTGTGAATTTTCTGTTCAGTTCAGTACCCCATTTTTTAATTGGGTTAATTAGAGTTTTAGTGTCTAGTTTCTTGAGTTCTTTGTATATTTTGGAGATCAGACCTTTGTCTGATGAGGGATTTGTGAAGATCTTCTCCCAGTCGGAAGGTAGCCTTTTGGTCTTACTGACAGTGTCCTTTGCTTTACAGAAGCTTCTCAGTTTCAGTAGGTCCCATTTATTCATTCCTTCTCTTATTGTCTGCGCTCCTGGAAGGGAGTAGGGGAGGAATGGGGAAATCTAGGTGGACTGGGATGGGGGGAGGGAGAAAGGATGGATATGAGATCAGGGAAGAATATATTTCAACTAAGGGAGTCATCTTAGGGTTTACAGGAGACTTGATTATAAATGGGATCACAGGTCCAAGGAGATCCCCAGATTGTTCTCTGGACAGAAGAGAGGGTGCCTGAAACGGCCTAGGCCCATAACCATACTGATGAATATTTTGCTTATCACCATAGAAACTTCATCTGGCGATAGATGGAAATAGAGACAGAGACCCACATCGTAACACTGGACTTAACTACCTAGGTCCAAACGAGAAGCAGAAGGAAAGAGAACGTGAGCAAAGACGGCAAGATCAGAGAGAACCTTCATCCCATGACTGATGGCGATACAGATGGAGACCCACATTGGAGCACCGGACTGAGCCCCCCAAGGTCCAAATGAGGAGCAGATGGAGGAAGAAAATGAAAAGGGAAATAAGGACTGCGAGGAATGTGATCACCCACTGATACAAGGGGACGAATCTAATGAGAGTTTACCAAGGCCAGTTGGACTGGGACTGAACGAGGACGCAATCCAACCAGATTCTCTGAATGTGGCTGGCCGGAGTCTTTCTGAAAAGCCATTGACAATGACACTGGGACTTGTTTCCTCTGCATATACTGGATTTTACGGATCCAGTCCATCTGGACACTCACCTTCCTGGACCTGGAGGGAGGCGGGAGGAACTTGAACTTCCCACTGGGCAGGAAACCCTGACTGCTCTTAGGGATGGAGAGGGAGGAGGAGAGGGAGTGGGGGGAGTGGGAGGGTGGTGGGAGGAGGGGTGGAAATGGAAACTTTTATAATTTAATAAAATTACAAAAAAAAGAGAAAGAGACATCTGGCACTAAATACCCTAAGGTAGTCAAAGAATATACATGGGAGCCCATATGTATGACTGATCTAAAGGAAATTAAACAAGAAATTGTATCTTTTGGAATACATTCACCTTTTGTTAGGGAAATGGTCAAAACATGGGCTTCAAGCAACAAAGCAATATACAAGACTGGATTCAATTAATCTCAGTGGTCCTAGAAAATGTACCTCAGTTGCTTTGGAAGTCTTATTAGAAAGAAAAAGCAAAAATTTTAGAGCAACAGGGAAAAGCAAAGGAACTTGAAATTTCCCAAGATCAAATTCTGGGTGAGGGGCTTTAGTCCTCAAGATGAAGCTCTTTATGATGAACACACCTTGTCCCTATGTAGTACAGCAGCTTTAAGTGCTTGGAACAGGATTCAGGAACTAGAAAAGAAAATTGAATCATATTTTAGGGTTTAACAGGGTCAGAGAGAATTCTTTAGTGACTTTTTACAAAGATTAACTAAGGATGTACAGATAGGGCTAATAGACCCAGAAGCTAGACATGCACTAATTGAATCTTTGGCTTTTGAGAATGCCAACTTAGAATGCAAAAAGATCCTTGGTCCTTTAAAGGTCAGATCAGCACCAATGAATGAATGAATCTTGCATACAATGAATGTTGAGACACTTGACTATGGCACTGAAGCTTGGGTAGGAGAAGTAATTTCCAATGGTGTGAGGAGACATCATAATACTAAATGTTTTAATTGTGGTAGAATAGGACATATGAGAAGGGATTGTAGACAAGGAATCCTAGGAATAATGTCTCCTCTGGGAATGGCAAGAATAAGAGGACTCAGCCCTCAGGTATATATAGGAGATGTGGCAAAGGCCAACATTAGACCAGTGAATGTAGGTCAACAAAAGACAGACAAGGCAACCGATACCATTGGGAAACTTCTTGGGGGACCTCTCACAGGCTCCCATGATTAATGTGGTCCAATCATTACCAGTTACTGTGGAGAATGCATCTCACCAGGAAAATTAGAAAATCCAGTGCCTACTGTAAAAAACCATACTGGTCTGGAAGATGGAATCGATGTGGAGGATGAATCAAAAACTCCAGTAAGACATAGGAAATGTATTCTGTCAGAGTTCTATAAATTATAGAAGGCCAGAGCTAAGGGTGTGTATAAACAGCATTTTTTTTATTGAAGGATTACTAGACACAAGTGCGGATATAAGTATCATTACTCTAAAATCTTGGCATCTGAATTGGCCTCCTCAAGAGATAGATGTTCAGTTCCTAGGAACTGTAACCCTATCTCAAGTGAAACAAAGCATGAGATGGGTCAAATGCATAGGGCCAAAAGGAGAGAGAAAGGGAGACTGAGGCCATATGTAGCTAATATTGCAGTGAATTTGTGGGATTGTGACCTATTGCAGCAATGGAATACCAAGATTAATATTCCTGCAGCCCCCAAAACTTATGTTTCTGGGGAAGATATTAGAAGATATTATAGACAAAGGTCACCAGCCATTCAGGCTGTACAAGAACACAAAGCAATTAGCAAACCTTCAGAGGTACTAATGGTCCTTCCTTTAAAATGGTTAACTGAGAAACCAATATTGGTTAAACAGTGTCCTCTAATAGAAGAAAAGTGACAGGCTTTAGAATAGTTGGTACAAGAGCAACTAAATGCTTACCATATTGAAGAATCTACCAGTCTTTGGAACTCTCCTGTATTTGTGTTAAAAGGAAATCTGGAAAATGGAGAATTGTGACAGATCTTAGAGCTATCAACAAGATTATTCAATCTGGAATTCCTCTGCCTTCTCTGTTACCAAAGGGATGGCCTCTCATATTTATTTAGAAGGATTGTTTCTTCATTATACCTTTACAAGAAAAGGATAGAGAAAAATTTGCCTTCACAGTGCCTACTTATAATAATTCTCAGAGATATCAATGGACTGTCATCCCACATGGAATGCTCAATAGCCCTACCCTATGCCAATACTTTGTCAGTCAACCACTGAACATTATACATAAGCAATTTCCTAACTCTATAATCTACCCTTGCATGGATGACACTTTGTTATCTGATTCAAATGCAGATACTTTAGAAAGAATGTTTTAAGAAGTAAAGAAAGTTTTGCCTAAATGGGGATTACATATTGCTCCTGAAAAGATTCAAAGAGGAGATTCTGTTAATTACTTAGGTTACAGAATAGGTTTACAGAAAATTAGAACACAAAAGACACAAATTAAGAGAGACCAGTTGCAGACTCTTAATGACTTTCAAAGATTGTTAGGAGACATTTTCAGTCTATGACTGGGTGTTGGGATAACACCTGATCTAATAATTCATTTAAACAAAACCTTAGATGGTGATAAAGATTTGAATAGTCCCAGAGAATTAACAGCTGAAGCAGAAAAGCAAAAAAGGAATTGACAATTGTTGAGGAGAAATTACAGGAGGCACAAGTGGATAGGGTGAATTCAAATTTTAATTGTCTTCTAGTCATTTTGCCTTCCAGAATTTCTCCTGCAGGAATTTTAATGCAGAGGGATGATATTATCTTAGAATGGAACTTTTAACCATATAAAGCAAGTAAAAAACTAAAAACTTATGTGGAAATAGTCTCTGAATTAATTTTAAAAGGTAAATTGAGACTTCATCAATTAGCAGGTATAGACCCAGCAAAGATTATAGTGCCCTTTATGAAATAAAAAAAGTTATGAGAAGATAATGAACCATGACAAAGAACTTGTGTTATTTTTTGGGAGAAATTAACCGCAATTATCCCAAAAGTGATAGACTTAACCTCATAAGTAGAACTTTTTGGATTCTTCCCTGAATTGTATGTGATGCACTAATAACTGGAGCCTGAACATTTTATTCTGATGTGAATAAATCAGAAAAGGCAGGTTACAAATCAGAAGATTTAAGTAAGGTAGAACAAAGCCCTTATAATTCTGTCCAGAAGGCAAAATTATATGCTATCCTTATGGTACTAAGGGATTTTAAAGGACCTCTCAATTTGTCCTGCATATTGAAATCACTGAACTTATATCAGATGATACAGAATTGACTTCATTATTTATTCAGGTGCAAGACATAATCAGGAACAGGCTTTGTCCTATATACGTAATACACATCTGATCCCAGGTCCTCTAGCACAATGTAATGCAAAAATTGATCAATTATTGATTCGAAGTATGTTGCTCAGAATTTCATAGAAAAAACATCATGTCAATAGCAGAGGTTTAAAGTAAGAATTTCCTATTACATGGCAACAAGTTAAGGGGATTATAAAGAGATATCCTACTTGCTATTTCTATAACCAAACACTGTTGCCTGCAGGGAGTAACTCAAAGGGTACTCAAAGGAATGAGATCTGGCAGAAGCATGTGTTCCACTTTACAGAATTTGGAAAATTGAAATATGTGCACCATATCATAGACACATATTCAAGTTTTCAATGGGCAACTGCTTTGAGCCCAGAAAAGACTGACTCAGTAATCATGCATTCATTAGAAATTATGGCCATCGTGGGTATTCCTGCACAAATAAAGACAGACATTGGTCCAGCATATATATCTAAAAAAATGAAGCAGTTTTTTGCTTATTATAATATAAAGCATATTACAGGTATACCAAACAATCCTACAGTCAGTATAGAAAGGTCAAATCAAACTATAAAGGATATGCGAAACAAACAGAAATGGATGGAAAATACAGAAATAGATTTTGCATAATGCTTTATTAACATTGAATTTTCTTTTTTTCATATTTAAAGTATTCATTTATTTATGATTAGATTTTTTTCTTTTTTGTTTCTTTTTTGTAAATTTTATTTTATCTTTTTATTATTACTTAAAAAACCAATCCAAATTCTCACTCTCTCTCCTTCTCCCAGTCCCCTTGCTGTCCCCTCACAGACCCCCCCCCACTCCTCCAACCCTAAGGGAGTGCCAGCACCTTGCCCTATGGAAAGTCCAAGGCCCTCCCTACTATGTCTAGGTTGAGCAAGGTTTACATCTAAAGAGAACAGGATCCCATGAAGCCAGTGTATGCAGTAGAGACACATTCCAGTGTCACTATCAGTGACCCCTCAGTCTGCCCCAGCTGTCAACCCCCTTCAGAGGGGCTTGGTTGTTCCCAAGCTCATTCACTCCCAGTTCAGTTGGAGGTGATGAACTCCCATTAGTTCAAGCAAACTATCTCAGTGGATGACCCAACCTTGAATTTTCTTAACACTAATGAGAAAGGAACAACAGTAGCAGAGAGACATTGGATAATGGAAAAAACTTCTGAAGTGAATCAAGCAGTGTATTTCAAGGATATGTTGATCTCATAATAGAAATCAGAAGATGTGCTACATTGGGGAAGGGGTTTCACTCTTGTTTCCACAGGAGAAGAAAAACTATAGATACCATCAAAATTAATGAAAATTTTCTTTGAAAAAGAGAAACCTCTTGATAAAGAGAAATGACAGCTCATCCACAATGGTGACAACTGTACAGGTGGTAAAGAAACCATATAGGGTTGGGGCAAGGTTCTGCTTTTGTCTTTACAGGAAAATACACATCTTTAAAAATTAAAGAGACCTTGAATGTTTGGATGCTGACAGAAGGAAAAATAACTATCCAATAAGAATCCTTGAGAAAAAGGAATATGACTTATGAGGACAGGTGATCAAAACATATATATGAATATATAGAGCTGGTTTTAGAGTTGGACAATGACTCTACTTCTCTAAATCCAAGCCTATTGTTAAAAGGACCATTCAGAGTTTCTGTCTCATGTCTGGAGCCATCTGGTATGGGACAGAAGGAAGACTTTAGGAAAAATTTTACTTTCTCTATGTCTATTTTGTCTATATTGTATTCTTCATGGAATGTATGTCTATATGAATAATGTTTAAGTTTTCCCTGATGAACAATAGAGTTTCCTACAGATCCTTTGCCTGCAGTAATCTTTGAAGTTTCCAGGAAGAAGATGGGACCACACAGCAACAACTCCACCTTGTTGAGATGACATCATGATGCTGATAGTGCTGCTGTAAGACTGGTTTTGGGATACCAGCTGCTGACATGGTGCACCTTCTCGTGGCATTCTGGCCAGAACTCTAAATAAGAACTTTGGAAAAAAACCCTATCTACTGCTCAGAAATCACTTGTACCTATGCTAGACAGTAATCTTGAAACTTAACCATCACTTTACTTTTAGGATTCCCATAAAGAGAACATTGACCCCATGATAGCAGGAAGCAATTCTAGAGGATGACAGCCCCTCTCCCAAAAAAGTTTGTCCCCAGGGTTGGGAACACCATTTAGGGGTTCTTGATTATTACTTGTATGAGGCAGAGGGTTGGGATGGAAACTGAGTAGGTTCAAAAAAAAAAGGGGGATAATGATAGTGAGTAATAGAGTGAATACTTATGAGCTATTATTTATGGATAATTTACATTGGTATAGTTTTTTGTATATTGATACAAGTTCAAATTATATTTCTTTACAATATTTGTAAATCTATGCAAAGTTATTCTATCAGATTGTATACATGTGTGTTTCTACCTCTATTTAGGACATTTTGTAAATTGATACAACTTTTAGGATATATTTTCATATTGCATTATATATTGTTCTTACCTTTGATCAAGATACTTATACATTGTTTACATTTGAGGTCATTGTCCTCATTTGCTGCATATTTGTTTACAGATTATTTAATATTCTGACATGAAGTCTTAGTATTTAAGTTATACAGGTATTAAACATAGGTTAATAGTTTTTCATGTTTGATATACCTATAGTCAGATTAATGAGGTTCTTTAGATACATAGAGATTGTATTCTGCCTAGAAAGGTAATCTTCAACCACTTCAACGATCTGTAGAACATGGCAATTAAATAACTTATGGTTCTGTTGACATGAGACATGATTGTTCCTGACTGCACCAATCTATTCCTGAGAGAATGTTGAGCACCAAAGACACTACACTCCGAGTTTGTTTTCTTTTTGGCACAATTGGCCTTTGGGCAAGGAACTGCCCATGCATCAAGCACTGACAAAGTACATGGTATCCAGACTGAATAAGCAGGATGCAAGGAAAAGGACTGCCAAACCTTGCCAAGATAGGGTAAGACGGTTCTGAAAAATTCCCTGCCTCTGAAAATGGTTTGTCAGTTATGCTAGGCTTTAGTCAAAGTTGGTTGTTTCAACATTGCAAATGAGATTTTAGGTGATTGCTCAGATAACCAATTGTCTCCATCATATACTGCTCACTTTGGAAGCTGCTTGATTGCACTTCCGGCCTACTCAAGTAATATTATCACCTTTCTCAGGCCTTCAATGGGGTTGAAGATTAGATAGTTACCTTCCTCCTATGATTTAGCCAAACTTATTTCTGATGTAAGACTTAGATTCTTTGGAATAGAATGTTTATTATAACATTCATCATGTGTTCCTTGCTTAATATTGTTTATGTTGTTTGTAATTTTATGCTTGATATCTGTTCCTATTGTATATAGTTTTGTATTGGGTTTGGATCGCTCTTGTTTAGACAAAAGGGGGAGGGATGGGGAAGCTTTATTAACCAATTATCTTTAAGAGGTGGGACCAAGTTAGGGTGTGGTTTTCTGGGACCCAGAGAAAAATGAGCACATGGCCCAGGTACTTTCTCTCTGTGGTTCCCTCACCACACAGCTGAGTTTGAACTTCTAGTTCCTGCTTCATGAATTTTCCCCTTATAGTAAATAAAAATTTAATTGTTTTATCCTTTAGCTAGCCTGGTTATCTCCTGAATCAAGCTAACTCCTACAGCCCTGTTTGAGTTCCTGTCCTGATTTCTTTTCATGATGAACTGTGATGTGGAAGTGTAAGCCAAATAACCCTTTCCTCCCCAAGCCTTTGGTCATGGTGTTTCATCACAGTATTAGTAACCCTAACTAGTGTCTTAGCGATTGAAACGCAGAGCATGAAAACCATGTTGATAGATCACTAGAAGGTCACATTTTTATCTCGAGTTTATTGGACAATAGTAGCCTGACCTCCTCCTGGAGAATAGGCAGTGACTTTCCCAAGTGAAGTCATGTCTTGACACAATGAACCTGAACACATGAGGTTTCTCTACACAAAGTCCAGTGGAAACTTTACAATGTTGATTCCTTTACTGGAATTAGGATTCTGGGTTAGGTAGAGCCCAGGATGGTACACACTGATTTCTCAAGTGGACCTCTGAGAAGAAAGGTAAACAAGATTATTGTGGCTTTTTGTTGCTGTTCCAGACAGAGTTTCTCTGTAACTTTGGAGCCTATCCTGGAACTAGCTTTTGTAGATCAGGCTGGTTTCAAACTCACAGCAATCCACCTGCCTCTGCCTCCTTAGTACTGGGATTAAAGGAGTGCACCACTACCACCTGACTTCAGTTTCTTAATTTATAGAGAAAAATCACACCTTTTTGTCTGTATAATGGCATGTGGAATCTTGTAATAGTGCTAGCTAAGACCCCTTTGGTCAAGGTAGGCACACCTGTACTTAGAATAACTTTGCTTCAAGTTCAGGTGAGTCTCTACCAACACAAGTGGTCTAGAGTAATCAACATCCCACCAAATAGTTCAACATTGGTTTTTATTTACTTTATATTGGACACAGGCAGCAGCAGTAACTCATCCTCAACCTTGTGCTCAGGAAGCCAGCTATGGCAGCCACGGGCAGCTTTCTTCTCTGTAGCTCTGAAAACACTGTCCATGAGCCCAGTGATGGTGTGAGAAGTCAATCTGTATATGTGTTGCTTTTGCTGGTTAATGAATAAAGAAGCTGTTTCAGTCAGAGGCTTAGTAGAGTAGGGGTAGGTGGGAAAAAATAAACCTAATGCTGGGAAAAAAGAAGGTGGAGTCAGAAGACGCCATGTAGCTGTCAGAGGGGAAAGACATGAACTGCCAGCTGGAACCTTACTGTTAGACCGCAAACAACCCTCGTGGTAAAATATAAAATAATAGAAATGGGTTAGTTTAAAATTAAGAGGTTGCTAGGAATATGCTATAGTGATTGGCCAAGCAGTGATTTAATAAATACAGTTTCTATGTGATTATTTCGGATCTGAACAGCCAGGAACAAACAAGCGGCCTCCTACAACACACTGAAGTAGATGGGAGGCAACAGTGATAGGAAGCTGGTGTTACTCCTTAAGGTCATTCTAGTTACTTAGCTGTTCACTGGCTGTCCAGGGCTGACTGCTTTCTTTGGGTATTATTAAATATGACATAAAAATCTCCATGCTTTGTGGCCACTATAGGCTTACCCATATTCCTTTTCTATAGACTTACTTCTTGCCCATGTTCTAAACTTTCTCTTTCACTTCATCTCAGAGTTGAATGGCTATTTTGGGTTGTCACCTTGACTATTTTTGAAATGAACTACAATCCTGATATAGTGGGGCACTTGCGATCTGAATCTTGAGGCAGGAAGACACAGACTATTGATACTGATCTTGAGGTGAGATAACGCACCTTTACTGGAAGCCTATATAAGTGCAACAGAAGAAGGAAGGTTTGCCCTTGCCTTCCAGCACACCCATTCCTTCCCTTGCATTGGAGCTTACTTTTCTTTAGGATTCCAGCATATACAGAAGACCAACTGAGACACCTAGCTTCGTGAGACTGAGCAACTACTGTATTTTTGAGCTTCCTTTTTACAACTAGCCATTGATGAATTAGTTAGGCTGCAGCCTATAAGCCATTCCAATAAATTCATGTAATCATTCCATAAGTTCTGTGCCTCTAGAGAACCCTGACTAATACAAGGGACATCGTCAGCAACAAAGTCACTCACTAGAGGACAAGTCAGTAAACACTGCTTCAGGATACTAATAGGAATGACAAGGTTACTACCCACAGTCTGTCCATTGGAAGAATTTAGGCCCACCATTAACTCTCAGGACCACCCCGGACTAGGATGGATTTCAGTCTTCAGTCTATTTCCAACTTTTACCTTTATACTTACTAATCCATTCGTGAGTCAAACCCCATTCCTTTTCTGTTTATTAGTTATGAGTGCTTAGGAACAGATTACAGGACAAGAGGTGTATATGACATGAGAGTATGACCAGCATGACCATGTATTCTACTTATTCCCACCTGACTTTATGGCCTGAAGTTTCAACAACCTGGGTTCATGTTGAGCAGTTGTGGCTGCATAATACCCATGACTCTGTCAGTAAGAAGGCCCATCAGTAGCCTCTTTTTTTCAATGAGTGTCCACTGTCTACTCAACAGAGTATGGGCTTGATCCACAAAGTTAGGAATATAGATTTTGAATGTTCTATAAGAACTTGTCTAAAACATGGCAATATGGTATTCTCCCCACCACAGGAACCACTAACACAACAGATCTTTGATATCCGAGAAATCACATAAGAGAACTATTTGCACTATTTATGTTTTAGGTCTGCTCCTACTTAAGAAACATTGTGACTTGATTGGTGTAAAAGTGTTATATAACTGAGCCTCGACCAGCCATTGTGTGTGGGATCACTTACTAAAGATTTTGTCCATCTTGAAAAAAAAAGGGAAAGAAAAGAATGCTTAATTTGTTCATTTTCTCTTATGCTATTGTGATAAAATCCTTTGATAGAAACAACTTTTGGAACAAAGGGTTGATTGTGCCTCACAGTTCAAGGTGTAGCGGGAAAGTCAAAGTATCGAAAGTCTGAAGCAGTTGACCACAGTGTCCACAACCAGGAAGCAGAGAGGCAGTGGATGCTGCTGCTACTCAACGCCTTCACCCATGTCTATAGTCCAGGACCCCAGCAAGGACACACTACCACTCAGGGTGAGTGAATGCCTGCTGTTACTCAGTGCCTTCATCCATGTCTGTGGTCCAGGACCCCAGCCAGGAGACACTGCCACTCAGGGTGAGCAGGGTTTCATGCCCCAGTTTTCACAGTCAAGGTAATCTCCTTTATGCATGCCCAAGAGTCTTCTAGGTGATTCTAGATTCTGTCAGATACTACCCATCACAAATCTGGGTGTCAATTCAACACCCAAACACATGACTTGCCCTCTAGATTATTGGCTGTATTATAACATAGAATCTAGCCAGTCAACTTTAAAGGTCCTCATAGATTTTTACCATTTCAAGACTTTGTGTAGTGGTTTTAATAAAAATGTCCCCTAAAGACTCAGATATTTGAGCACTCGGCACCCCCAGTTGGGGGCACTGTTTTGGGAGGTGCTGGTGCCTTGCTGAAGGAGGCATATCACCAAGAATGGACTTTGAGAGTTCACAGCCTTGCCATTCTTTCAGTTTTCTTTCTCTGCTCTATGCTTGAGGTTAATATGATCTCTCAGTGTCCCGTTCCCGCTATCATGCATGCTGCTTGCTGCCATGTCTGTTCCCTACCATGAAGGACTCTTATCCACTTAAGCCATAAGCTAAAATTAAACTCTTTCAGAAGTTGATTTTGTCATGGTGTTTTAACAAAGCAATGGAAAGAGCAGTTAATGCACGTTGAAAATCTAAAGTCTCTTAAATGTGAACTTCATAAAATCTAAACCAAGTTACACATCTCTAACATTTAAAGGTACAGATAAAACATTGCTATTCCAAAATGGAGGACTTGTGGCATAGCAAGGAATGACTAGTTCAAAGCAAGATAAGCACGAAGCAGGGAAAAGCATCTGAAGCTCATATTGTAATCAACTAAGACTCAAAGGTCTTGGCCATCCCCATTCTTCCAGCTCGGCCACCTGCAGCACACAAAGCCTTTCTCTCAGGTTGCCTCCATTCTATGCTTGAAGCCCTCCTTGGTGAACGTCTCATGGAGTGGAAAATTCCAGTAACTTGGGGGTGTCTACCGAAACTTAGATTTCATATTCTGAGTTGCCCATAGATGTCTCTCAGGGCCTCTTTTTGGGAATTCCAACCCTGACACATACTTCCTGGTTTGAGCTGCTCTTCATGTCCCCTTTGATCTTGCAACTTTAATACCTGCAAAACCATCATCCCATGAACAAAATTAGATAGGAGGTTGTTACCAGCAGGGCAGAGAGAACGTGTAGGAGGTGTTGTTAGTCACTGTGCACTGGTTTGACAAAGAACTCAAGAAAACTGCTGAAAGGGGGTGGGGAGACTTATTTTAGCGTCTGGTTCCAGAGATTTTGTTCCTAGGTCATTTGACTTCACTGTTTCTGGGCAGTGGTAAGCCAGAACATCAAGTCAAGCAGCGCGCAGTAAAACAGAACAACTTTCTTCACGGTTGCTAGGAAGGACCGAGGTATGGGTGTGGAGAAGAGAAAGGAATACGGTGTGTGCTCCTAAGTCATGGTTCCGGTGTCCTACTCACTCCAACTAGTCCTCTGATTCCCAAGAGTCCATGCAGCTGTGAACGCATTAGGGTTTGCTGCTGTCATCAGCCAGTCACTTCCCAGTGATGTCTACAATGGAGACTAAGCATTCAGCATACGTACCTGGGGAGGACGCTTCATGTGCGATTTATAAGCAGGCGACATATTTTCTTATTTGAGAAAATATTATAAAATTGTTACAGTGACTGTACAATTTTGAATATGCTAAATTTAAATGGAACAATTTAAATGGGTGGTTTTACGGTAGGAAAATTATACCGTAATATAGTAAAAATAACTGAAAGAAAATGGGTAAATTCTATGGTTGAGTATCTAAATCCTTTCCACAGAAGGAGGAGAACAAGCACATCCATGTAGCTGGTAAGGAGGAGATTAGCAAGTTGATCATATTTGTGGGAGGCAGATGTGCGGTTTTGTTAAACAGTGACCTACCTGGGTTTTTGCCTATTCTTAGGACTAGGTGGACCGGCTTTTGTTTCCTTACTTTACCACGCTCTTGTCTGAGGGGAGTGTTGCTCTCCTGGGAGACTACCTTTGCCCAGCAAGAGAATAATACCTGCTTTCAACAAGAAGATTTAATAGCCCTGAGGCCTGGCTTTCTGGGCCTCATGGGTTTCTATGTGCTAGAGATGTCTACTTGGTCTCCCACATGCATCTTCGGCAATGCTGTGGAGGGACATTAGTAGGCTTGTACCTTTGAGGTTGTGTGTAACATTTCAGATGTGAATATAAATCTTATAGTAAGAAAACACAGATCTGTTACTAAAAATGATTAAGAAAAAGACTAGATATAAAATTCCCGCACAGTGGCTCTCAACCTTCCTATGCTGCTCTGCAACCCTTCAATACTCTTCCTCATGCAGTAGTGAACTCCCAACAATAAAATCATTTTCGTTGCTACTTCATAACTGTAATTTTTCAGATAGTCTTACGCAACCACTATGAGTACCTCATTTTGACCCCCCAAAGGAGTCAAGACCCAAAGGTTGAGAAACACTGCTCTAGAGACTGTGTAGGGTCAGTAGAAAAGGAACAAAGGGGACATGATGCTATGGTGAATATATTAGTTATTTTTATATCGCTGGGATAAAACACGATGACCAAGGCAACTTCTAGAAGGAAGATTTTATTTGGACTTCCAGTTCCAGAGGGATAAGACACCATCATCATCATGATAGGGAAGTGTGGCAGCCGGTACAGATGGTGGTTGAGCTGGAAGCCGAGAGGCGAGAGAGTCCACATCTGAAACCCCAAGTCTGAAACAGAGAGTGAATTAGGAATGGGTCATGCTTTTTAAAACCTCAAATGCAGTGATGTACTTTCTCCAGGAAGACCAGTCCTCCTAAACCTATCCAAATGGTGCTGCCAGGTAGGGGACCAAGTGTTAAAAGATCTGAACCTAAGGGGGCACGATGCATTCTCATTCCAACCACCACAGTGAGAAACAAAGAAAACCCAGAGGAGACCAGCTGGAGCCAACATGAAGCTGGTATAAGAAGGCTTCAAGATGACCCAGTATCTAGATCATAGAAGGGAAAATGAAATGACTTGAGATAATTAAACAGTCCTACCTAGAAGCCAAGCATCAGAAGACATGACTCACCCAGAGATATTTTTGTCAGAAAGTAGGCATTCATTTCCTTAGAGGGGATTTATCTCTTCTGAATGCCTTATGGATTCAGATTTGTGACTTTAAGAAGTCACATTTCTTTGTCCCCAAACCATCAAAATGCCAAGGTTACTGATCTCTGTAAGCTACTGAGTAAGCCAGGCATAGCCTACAATCCTCCCCCAGGTCTGCGCTACCCAACCTGTTTCCTGACTCATCCCAGCCATTCTGAGTGAGCTTGGTGGGTGAGTGGGTGGTGACAATGAGTGGAGAATTTTTAAATTCTCAGTATCATGCTTTCTGAGGCATTCACCGAGGCAAACAGGAAGCTGTATACTTCATCATTTGGTGTCTCCAGCTTACACGTGCGTGTCTTCTCTCATCCAGGAAGGATTTGCTCACAGCATTGTGAGATCTGAAAAAAGTCAGGGATGAGTGGCCTGAAATACAAACTTTTCTTCCAGTTCCTCATCCCTGGTGACACGATTCTCCGCTTCTACCTGCACATTGCTTTACAAGGGAAAGAGCACAAATGGGTGGAGGAGGAAAATGACTTACTTCCATGACCGTATTTGGAGTTGTTCTTTATAAGCTAAGAGATACTCTTTATGCTAAGAACCTAGATTCCAAGTGAAAATCTAATACTTGCTACCCAATTTTGTTTTCTTTCAACTCAGAATATTGGAAAGATTCTGTAGATGATTGTCATAATAACTAACATTTATCAAATACTCTTTAGTAAGTGCTTTACATATATCAACTCATTTAGTTCATATCATTTGTTCTTTAGAATAAATGCTATCCTTCCTACAAGCACTTTATAGATGACAATTTCAGCCCTGCTAGTTATTCATGTTAATTATTACCTAGTCCATAAATGTTGTGAAAATCTGTAAAATGGGAAACATCATTGCTATAAATATTCTATTATCTACTCAATAAATACCAATAGTCTCTTTTTATAGACAAGAAAGTAAAACACAGAATTTTATTCACTGTCCCAATGTGATAGGATTAATTGTCAATTTGACAGGCTCTAAATCACTTAAAAGAGAAGTCTCCGGATACATTTGTGATGGCTTATTTTCAGTAGGCTAGCTTTGGGGCATGCCTATGTGAGGTTACCTTTATCACATTAGCTGAAGTAGGAAGATCCACTCTAAAGAACAGTGGCGCAATCCTTTGGGCTTGAGTCCTGAACGGAATAAAAAGGAAGAAGCTGGCTGAGCATGAACACCCATCTTTTATTTCTGACTGTGAATGGGAGATGAGCAGCTCCCCTGACTCCTGCCCCAACTTCCGCAAGATGGAGAGCATCCTAGAACTGCCCCAGATTCCTGCCCCAACTTCCGGGTGATGGATAGTAACTTAGAGCTGTGAACCACAATCAACCATTTCTACTTTAAGTTTATCTAAATAGAATATCACAGAAACTAAGAGAACTGGTACCAAGAAAGGGGGCCATGGCCATGATAAACCCAGTCAAGTGGTTCTTAGGTCTTTGGATGTGTTGTTGGCAGGAATGTGGAAGAATTTTGAACTCTGGGTCAGAGAAGCTCTAAAGATTGGGGACAGCAGAAGAGGGCATTCTGGCGGAAGACAAGGCTGGTGCGGTAAATGTAGCTAGCGGAAGTCCAGCTCACAGAGATTCAGAGGGGACAGGGACGCTATCAGGAATTAGGATAGGGGCTCTTGTGTGAGACTTTGGCCAATACTCTTTCTTCATTCTGCCCATGTCCTGAGAACTTGAGAGAAACTGAATGTGAGGATAACAGAGTAATCTGTTTGGTGGAAGAAATTTCAACACATGATCAGTGGCGTGGTTCTTTTTACTGAGTTTATCCAGGTCTACACGGAAATAAAAGCCAAACGCTGGACAGAAAGATATAAAAAGCAGCAGTTTGTAGAGGAGGAAAAGATCCTAAGCAAGTTAAAGTGCTGCAAGGTGTGTGCTGATAGACAGGCCGTAACTCTGAGTAGCAAACATCCCACCTTCAAGGGTCTTAAGGGAAGACAGCTCACTCAAGGCTCCAGGTCGTTAAAATCCACATTTGTTTGAAAGGAAACGGCTTGAACAGGGGAATGCAGCTGGGGGAAACTCACTTTCTTCAACAACAACTGCCTAGGGAAGTATTTTCCTGGGATTGTAACACAGGTGCTCTAAGGGGTCCAGGCCACATGTTATGCAGGCAGTGGAACTCGGTAATGTTGTTCGTATGGTACCTTTGCAAAGCACGGACATAGAACGTGCAAGATTGAGGGAGTCAGGGAGTCTTGCACATCCATTTTGAAGACCATTCAAGGCTAGGCAATGCGTGGCAGCAGCAGATTCCTTGGAAGGAGGTCTGGAGAAACCACTGTGTGACATTGTGAAGGTGAAGCCCACACTGAATTGGAGATCCAAGTGGAGACTGCAGAATCACAGGACACGTGCGGAGGAAAGCTGTCTACATGGAGAGGAGATGCATTAAGAGATTGTCCATGCAGTAATCTGCAGAACTGGAGGGTTGGGGCTACCCAGTGCCTCTGGAGTCCACATGAGTCTGTCATAAGTCCCATTTTCCTTGATGGGTCTTGGTCATGGTTTGGTCAGACCATTCTTCACTACGCTCTAATTCTTCCCTTTTGGAATAGGAATGGTAACTTTGTGCTAATATATGTTGGAAGCATTTAAATAATTTTTAAAATTTCTTTTTAGCAGTTCATGGTTATGATACTGACTTGAGTCTGTCTCAGATGAGACAAGGTTTCTCTATATAACAGTCCTGGCTGCCCTGGAATTCTCCCTGCAGGCCAGACTGGCCTTGAATTCACATCTGCCTTCCTCTTCCTCCTGAGTGCTGGGACTAAATGTGTGCTCCCCCACCTCCAGTAAAACCCACCCTAATTTTTGTTTATAGTAGGATGATACCATTCCCTGGCCTCCATTCCTGGACTGTAGAAAGGAAGATGCTAGCCAAACATAGGCATTCATCTTCCTCTGCTCCCTGGCTGTAAATGCAAGATTCCTGCCTCAAGTTCCTGCTGCTATGATTTCCATATGATGGAGAAGACTCTGGGACCATGAGCCAAAGTAAACCAATTCTTTTTTAAGTTGCTTTTATCACAAGGAGACAGGTAACTAAGATATCCAATGTCATGCAGATGCAGTTTTAGCAGGAAGGTAGCTGCTTTAGGCCAGCAAGACGGTTCCATGGGTAAAAGGTCTTGTCACCAAGCCTGATGCTTGAGTTTGATCCCTAGGACTACATGGTGTAAAGAAAGAACAAATTCCCACAAACAGTGGAACACACATCAGCCCCTTCCCTTCCACACTCACAATTGAATGCTCTATAAATTTTAAAATGAAGACAGCGGGAATGCTTTGAGTCCATAGTTTGCTCCTCATTATCTGAAAACCATTATCCTGAACTGTTCTTTGTATCAAATACCAGAGGCTCAAAATAATCCATACACTCATGATGGTTATATTATTCTCTGGCTGAATGGGGAAGGAATTTGATATGTAATCTAAGGAGGGTTCTTGGGCATTTGAAGACTTAGAACAGAGTTTAGAGCATCTAGAAGGCTATATTCACAAGATAACTGAATTGAGAGAAAAGTTATGTTCGCTCAGAATTTTCAATTTGATTTATAGCTATACAGATGAATATAAAAATGCAGATAGTACAAAATCCTGTGTTGCATACTAGAGTCCAGAGCCATAAGCCCTGCAGAGCTGTGCTGAGAGTTCATGGTAAAGATCACAATGAGGGATGTAGGCTTCTAGATTTCTCCCTTGGGAGAGCCTACAGCTTGTCAGCCCCTACTGTGAGCAGTGCTGACTTTTGGCATGCTTCCTATTTATTGTTCAGGGTCTCCTGAGAAAATATTCTCAGTTGGTAGCAAATTGCAGCATTTGACAAAACACTTTACATGAGATGAAGTAGTTTGGCCTCTTCTGTACTTGGCTATTAGCTAGTCTTACAGCATGATTCATTCAAAGGCATTCCTGTCTGTCCCAGAGGGGTCCAGCAGTTATTGGTGATGCAGTGTTGGTGCTGAGGAGTGAGGGTGGGAGGAGATGCCTCAACCAGGGATCCGTGTATCCTCCTCGTTTATGCCTCACATCCTGTCATCTTCCAGCTCTGCATATCGCATCCCTGTGTGAGTGGGAGGAGGATGGTTATCATTCCAACAAATTTTCCCTTCTATATTTTAATCTGCCGAGTGTCCCAATTATGTAAACTTTATCTTAGCATCTAAAATCTGCTGTTAATAAACCCGCCAGACACATACTCATATATCAAGCGTGATGGAAAAGGCCAATGCATCCAGTTTGCTCTGAGAGTTCTGTGAGGGTAATCGTGGCTTTGGAGGGGCTGGGCGGATGCAGGATGTGAGCAGACACCCCCTTTGGAGATTGAGGGCCCGGGGGAAGTACATTCATGTAGACTGACATTAAATGTGGAGGAAAAGGGAAATTGTTTCCCAAGAAAAGATGAGGAAACAAAGAAGATGTTTGCTAAGCAGAAACAGGTTGTCTCGAGTGGCTAAGGAACTTTCAGCGGAACATGAAAGCAGAGAAAAGGGTTCTCCTAAAATGCAGTTGCTGCTTAGAACAGACCTTTCAGCTGCATAGAACACAAGTTACAAACGAGAGAAAATGGGGTTCCTTAATGTACTATGAGCTCCCACTCTTTTGCAATATATTTTCCTGAAAGAAGTATTAACGTAGAATTTGATCTAACCTAATTGTACACAAACTTTCTTTGATCACAATGAATTGCTTGGTTTAGAAACTGAAGCTTTAAGATGTGTGGTTGGAATCCTCAAATTTGGAGAGAACTATTTTATCTGGATTAGTTAACTTTCTATTGCTGTGATAAGACAGCATGATCAAGGCAAATTCCCAAAGAAAGAGTTTATCTGGGGCTTAAGGTTTCGGAAGGCTAGAGCCCATGATGATGGGACAGAGGTAGCAGGCACCAGGTGTCTGGAAGAGCAAAAATTCATACCTTAAGTGACTAGCAGGAGGCAGAGAAACTAACTGGAAATGAATTAAGTCTTTTGAAGCCTCCCAGAGAGACTTAGTTCCTTCAACAATTCCACACCTCCCAATTCTCCCCAAACAGCCATCAACTGGGGACCAAGCATTCAAATGCCCAAGACTTATGGGTAGATGTACCTTGTGCCCTTGGATTGGTATTTGTCTTGAAGAGAAGAGAGAGGAGGATTCCTATACCAGGTAGTGATGTGGGATTCCCCTCTGTATGCTATGAATATGTTTTATGGCTATTAGTTAATAAAGAAAGCTGCATTGGGCATAAGAAGAGAAAGTGGGAAGTAGTCTGCAGCACATGGGCACAAGAGACCACTTCCTACGTAGAACCCAGTAGCACAGACAATAAAAGGAACATTGAGTAAATGGGACCTCCTGAAACTAAGAAGCTTATATAAAACCAAAGACGCTGTCATTAAGACAAAAAGGCAAGCTACTGAATGGGAGAAGATCTTCACCAACCCTGCATCAAACAAAGATCTGATCTCCAAAATATATAAAGAACTCAAGAAACTAGACATTAAAATTCTAATTAACCTAATTAAAAAATGGGGTACTGAACTGAACAGAGAATTCTCAACAGAAGAAGTTCAAATGGCCAAAAGACACTTAAGGGCATGTTCAACCTCCTTAGTGATCAGGGAAATGCAAATCAAAACAACTTTGAGATACCATCTTATACTTGTCAGAATGGCTAAAATCAAAAACACCAATGATAGCCTATGCTGGAGAGGATGTAGAGTAATGGGAACACTCATCCATTGCTGGTGGAAATGCAAACTTGTGAAACCACTTTGGAAATCAGTGTGGTGGTTTCTCAGGAAATTGGGAATCAACCTACCTCAGGATCCAGCAATACCACTCTTGGGAATATACCCAAGAGATACCCCATCATACTACAAAAGAATTTGTTCAACTATGTTCATAGCAGCATTATTTGTAATAGTCAGAACCTGGAAACAACTTAGATGCCCCTCAATGTAAGAATGGACAAAGAAAGTGTGGAATATATACGCATTAGAGTACTACTCAGCGGTAAAAATAATGACATCTTGAATTTTGCATGCAAATGGATGGAAATAGAAAACACTATCCTGAGTGAGATAATCCAGATCCAAAAAGATGAATATGGTATGTACTCACTCATTAGTGGACTCTAGCCATAAACAAAGGACATTAAGCCTATAGTTCACAAGCCTAGAGAAGCCAAATAGCAAGGTGAACCCAAAGGAAAACATGTATAGATCCTCCTGGAAATTGGAAGCAAACAAGATTGCCAGGCAAAAGTTGGAAGCATGGGGGTAGGGCTAGCGGTGGGGATGGGGTTGGGGGAAGGGGAGAAGGGGAAAGAGAAGGGAGAAAGGAAAGACTGGAGAGAGCTTGGGGGAGTGGGACAGTGGAGATGGAGGAAGGGCAGATACAGGAGAAGGGAAGAAGATATCTACATTAAGGGAACCATTTGAGGGTTTTCAAGAGACTTGACTCTAGAGGGGTTCCCAGGAGTCCACAGGGATGTCTCCAGCTAGATCCTTGGGCAGCAGAGGAGAGGGTGCCTGAACTGTCCTTGCCCCACTATCACACTGATGATTATCTCGATATCACCATAGAATCTTTGTCTGGTGAGGGATGGAGATAGAGACAGAGACCCTCATCAGAGCAACAAACTCAGTTCCCAAAGTCCAGTTGAAGAACAGAAGGAGGGAGAAGACAAGCAAGGAAGTCAGGACTGCGAGGGGTTGGTCTACCCACTGAGGTAGAGTGCCTGTTCTAATAGGAGCTCACCAAATCCAGCTGGACCGGGACTGAACGAGCATGTGATCAAAGAGGACTCTCTGAATGTGGCTGAAAATGGGGGCTGACTGAGAAGCCATTGATAAAGGCACTGGGACTTATTTCTACTGCATGTACTGGCTTTTTGGGATCCTAGTCTATTTGGATGCACAGCTTCCTAGGCCTGGATGTAGCGGGGAGGGCCTTGGACTTCCCACAGGGCAGGGCTCCCAGCCCTCTCTTAAGGAGGGAGGGGGAGGGAAGATGGTGAGTGGGGGAGCAGGAGGGGAATGGGAGGAAGGGAGGAAGTGTAAATTTTTGAATGGAAAAATAAAAATAAAAAACAATTTCAAATAAAAAATTAGTATTTTACAATCAAAAGATTATGTCCATAATAAATTAAAAGGAGCAGTAACATGAAGCGATTGACAAAATAAGTAGAAAAACTAAAACGAGCATTAGGGAAAAATATGTGATCAGTATCATTTATTAAGTTTTATTCCATTGTCTTTTATTTTTTATTTTGAGACAGGATTTCTCTTCAACAAATGCTGCTGGCATAACTGGATATCAACATGTAGAAGAATGCACATAGATCCATATCTAAACCTTTTGAGTTTTGTCTATAACAAAACTCAAGTAAAAATGGATCAACAACCTCCACATAAATCTAGCCATACTGAATCTCATAGAAGAGAAAGTGGGAAGTACCTTGAATGCATTGGAACAGGAGGCCACTTCCTGAATATAATACCAGCACAGACACTGAGATCGACAATTAATAAATAAGATCTCCTGAAACTGAAAAGCTTCTGTAAGGCAAAAGGACACAGTCAAAAAGACAAAACAGCAGCCTACAGAATGGGAAAAAGTCTTCACCAACCCCACATCTGACAGAAGGCTGATCTCCAAAATATGCAAAGAACTCAAGAAACTAGACATCAAAAAAACCAAGTAATCCACTTAAAAAATGGGGGTACAGATCTAAACAGTGAATTCTCAACAGAGGAATCTTAAATGGCCTAAAGGCACTGAAGGAATTGCTCAACATCCATAGCCATCAGGAAAATGCCAATCCAAACAACTCTGAGATACCATCTTTCACTTGTCAGAATGGCTAAGATCAAAAACATTAAGGATAACTTATGCTGGAGAGGATGCTTAGTCAAGGGAACACTCCTCCATTGCTGGTGGGAGCACAAACTTGTACAACCACTTTCAAAATCAGTATGGCAGTTTTTCAGAAAGTTGGGAATCAACCTACCTCAAAACCTAGCAGTATGACTCTTGGACATAAACCCAAAGGAGACACACAAAATACCACAAGGGCATTTGCTCAACTATGTTCATACCAGCATTATTCATATTAGCCAGAACCCGGAAACAACCTAGATGACCATCAACCAAAGAATGAATAAAGAAAATGTGGTACATTTACACAATGTAGTACTACTCAGTGGTAAAAAAAAAAAAATGACATCTTTAAATTTGCAGGCAAATGGATGGAACTAGAAAAAACCATCCTGAATGAGGTAACTCAGACTCAGAAAGATAAACAGTGTATATTCACTCATAAGTAGATATTAGACCTAAAGCAAAGGATAACCAGAATATAGTTCATAATTCCAGAGAAGTCAGGAAACAAGGAGGATCCAGAGAGAACATACATGGGAAGGGGAAATGGACAAGGTCTCCTGAGTAAATTGGGAGTGTGTGTGTGTGTGTGTGTGTGTGTGTGTGTGTGTGTGTGTGTGTGTGTATGTGTGTCGGGGAGGCTAGAGGGTGGAAAGGGAGTGGAGAGGGAGAAAGGAAGGGGAGAGGAGAACATGAGGGATCGGGAAGGTCGAGGGAAAGCAAGGAAAGAGATATCATGATAGTGGGAAGCATTATGGGGTTAGTGAGAAACCTGACATTAGGGAAATTCCCAGAAATCCACCAAAATGACAAGAATGACCCCAGATAAGCAATAGTGGAGAGGGTTCCTTGACTGCCCTTCCCCTGTAATCAGATTGATGATTATCTCAGTTGTCATCATAGAACCTTCATCCAGTAACTTATAGAAGCAGATGCAGTGATCCACAGCCAAGCACTGGGCCAAGCTTCTGAAGTCCAGTTGTAGAGAGGGAGGAAGGATAATATGAACAAAGGGGTCAATACCATGATGGGGAAACCCACAGAAACCTGAGCTAGTGGGAGCTCACTGACTCTGGACTAATAGCAGGGTGACCTGCATAGGGCCTAACTAGGCCCTCTGAATGTGGGTGGCAATTGTGTGGCTTGGACAATTTTGGGGGCCAATGGCTATGGAACCAGTATTTATCCCTGGCGCATGAATTGGCTTTTTGGGCCCCATACCCTGTGGCGGGATACCTTGCTCAGCCTAGACACAAGGGAGGAGGGCCTTGGTCCTGCCTCAAGTGATGGGACAGACTTTGTTGACTCCCTGTGGGAGGCCTCACCCTCTTCAAGGAATGGATAGGGGGTGGGCTGGGGGAAGGTGGAGGAACCAGGAGGAGAAGAAGAAAAGAAAACTGGGGTTGGTATGTAAAATAAAAAAAAGATTGTTTTAAAAAAAGAAAAATATGTGGTCAGTAATTTCTTAAATTTCATTCCACTATCTCTCTCTATTTTTTTTTTTTTTGAGACAGGGTTTCTCTGAGCAGACTTGGTTGTCTTTGAACTCACTCTGTAGTCCAGGCTGGCCTTGAACTCAGAGATCCACCTTTCTCTGCCCCCTCATGCTGGGATTAAAGGCTTGCACCAGCATCACTGGGCTGTTCTTTTCTTCTTTCAGAGGTCCATTCCTTTATGGTTCTTGTGGGAACTGCTAACTGTTAGGCATAAACAAATTCCAAAATATCCACAAGTTTGAAAATGCTTTTTATTTTTCTCTCATTCGTTCATAACAGTGTCTCTGACTATAAACTGCGAGAGCCGTGACTGCTCTCCCCTCCTGGTGGAAGACAACTTTAATTAAGCTATTGTCTGTCTCTGTTAGCCTCAGAGTGTCTAAGATATTTTTAGTCTAGTTTTATTGTATTAATATGTCATAATGACACCAGGGCTTATGGGAGGGCTCTATCTCCATTCATGCCTTTTGACGTTTGGAACCCATGTCTAATCTATGTATGTTGGTCTTCATTTCTGTGAACGTCCCTTCTACTTCTATTAGCGTTCTTTCAGGCATTGTGAAACTTCTTTCCAATATGTTGATTGTTTAAATTAGCTTCCATGTCTCTAAGCTGATCTATTGTTTTCTTTTTACATCTTGTGTCTTTTTCTGGTGTGTGTATGTGTGTGTGTGTGTGTGTGTGTGTGTGTGTGTGTATGTGTGATTAAGTGTTAACCTTGTTAGATGCAGAGGGCAGTATCACATCTCTTTAAGGACATGGCACCAGCCTCCTTAAGTCTTCCACTGAGGATTGGAGTTACAGTGCAATCATGGCATTGTGATTTCTAGTGTGCCATGAAGGAACCATTCTACCTTCCTTGACATTCTCCAGTCACACCTTTTGCGGCTTTCATTAGTAAGTAGTCTTAAAATGTAGGCATCTGAATCTAATAATACACAGAAATGTTAAAATTAAAGGGAGGAACAAATTATCCTATAAAAACCACTGCACTATTAGTATCAGGCAGGCTTACACAGCAGTGCCTCAAACTGATGAAGAGAAGCAGGTAGAGTCTGAAGGCAAAGGAAGACAAGGGACTGTCAGACAAAGGAGTGGGAACAGACTACAAAGGAATGTTTGCGAGGACATCGACCCTAGATAATTGAGACAGATCAAATTATCTAGGTTTTCCTGTGGCTTTACGTGACATGTGCTGAAGCCTTCTGTATATTGCTCATTTAAGTTCAGAGCATGAACCAGCTGATGTTGCAGACTGAAGGGAGGCAGCTGGAGGAAGGAGGAGAGAGGGAGGCTATTTGGGTGCAGTGGCTGATTGATGTCTGTTGTCGCCAGCATTGGACTCTTGGTAATTCATATGTCTGCTTCACTCTTTTCCAGATGGAATTCCAGGCAGAGGACATGGAAGTAAGAATGAATAGGAACTGGTGAGTTGGCTGCAGAAAAGAGAAGAGACTGACTTTGGAAAAATTCATTTTGGCTGAAGTGGTAGTCTTCCTACCTCTGGAAAATGTGGCACTGTGGCCAGACTGTGCCTTACTAATCTTAGCTGTGGTAAGTACATAGCCCTCTGCCCATCCTCAGATGGGGAGTTACTTCCCTTTACTTGAAATTAACTTTGTATCATAGCATGGATGAGTTATTTAGGTCACAAGAATGAAAGCCTCTCCTCACTGCCAACAATCCTGGTAAATGCCATTAATGACAATGTTCCAGCAGTAAAGCTTTCTTGACCCGTTGATACATGCCAGGCTATTCTATATACTTTGAATTTATGGGTACTGTATAAATTCCTACAACAACCTGGGGTAAAATTTGCCTTCCCATTTTATAGTCAAAGAAATTAAACTTTTTCAAGATTGCAAAGTTTATACTATACTACAGGTCAGAATCTGAGCCCAATCTGTCTGGCTCCAGAGAATTTTCCCTTTGCCAAATGTGTAATTTGGGTACATCCAGGTGTGGTCAAGATGACCCAGAACAGTAGAACACGTTCTCATACAACAAAGTTCCACGTACCCAAATGGACTTAGGTGGCAGGAAGGAAGACGTGGCATTTGACTTAGAAAAAGTTGTGTTTAACACATTTGTCACACAGTCATGTGGCATTCCGGGTGTCACTTTTAATCCCTTTCATCTCAAATTTCTTAAATCGAGGCGAAAATCCCTATTTTGGCTATAAGATTTTGGCAATATCAGACGAAACCAGGTTAGTAGAGAGTCTGGCAGGATATGTGGTCATCAGTAGTTGCTATGGCTATTAACGTGGCATAATGATTTCTCAGCCTAGAGTAAGCCCATAGTGTTGCTGCCACTTCCAAAGGCAGCATATTAATTTTTCTACGTCACTGGGAAAGTGAAAACAGGAAGCATCCCAGCCGGATAATAGAGGCCTGGAGTAATTGACTTAGGTCAGGGGGCACATTTCCCCAGGCCAACTGTGATAATTAAACTATGTTTGGGAAAGACCATAGAAGGCTAACGTGGCGATGACAAAGCGTACTGGTGAATATCCATGACCTTTGGGTTGAGTATACTGCATTCCTTGTACTATCTCGCAGACTTCCGAAGAGACAAATAGTGGTTGGACTCATATGTCTTACTCTAAATGGAGCCAAGGTCCCACAGGAAAACTTTTCCCTTCAGAAAACTAAAGCGAACTTGTCTGAGGTCTGGGCCACAAGTTTAAATTCGATTCGTATCAGGGTGACTTAATCTGCTCCTAATGACTCCTCAAACACTGAAGAGGAAGACATAGGTTAGGTTGGGACAGTCCCAGGAGATGCATCAGTCTCAAATCACAGCCAGAGCAGACACCCTCTGACCGGCTGGATGACTCTTCAGTAGACACATGGAAGACATAAGTCATCGAGCTTGCAATTCAGGGAAAAGAAGGTGAAAACACATGTTTAAGAGAAATATCCCAAGAACATTCATTTGCCATTTAAAAGTTGTAAGAGTTATCAAAAAACAAGACAAAACAAATCAAAAACAATCCAAAATCAAAAACATGTTCTGTTTCTGTTGGCTGCAGGACTCCCAGTAAGATAAATTCAGGATACTAGATTTCTTGATATCCACAGTGTAACTGTTCAAAGAATCTCTCTACTACCTAGTAATTTATAGGCTTAACCTCAATTTCTGATATACTTGGGCTAATTTCTTCATAATTTGCTATTGTCCCCTAATTTTGTAAAGCTAAGATTCCTATATTTTGAATAGTTTTGGCTGGACACATACAAAATTGTATAGCTATGAAACTCAGAATAATTGCCCAATTGTGACTATATCATGTCCATTGTTTATTCTTATTAAAATGTTCTGCTTGATGTAAATTCTGTCTGATACTTATTCTATATGTCACCTTGCTTTGAATTGTGGTTTTAGAGAATATGTTTGTTCCTCCCTTTAATTTGGATATTTCTGTATACTTAAGATATACTTAAGATTTAGGTGCATATCTAGGGGTGAGATTCTGCAACCCCCGCCCCCTATTTTGCATTTTACATCTACTGATATTGCCATTGTTCTGGAGTTTGTGTTTTGTGGAGTATACTTTTATAATTATACTTATGTACAGAAAACTAAGCAGTGTAATTTAATCCAATTTAATGGTGAGTTCTTTTACCTTTGCCTTTTCTAGCTTGGCAATGTGAGGCACAGATCTAGGGCCCAGGACATTACCTCCTCAGTGGCAGCGGGTCTTATATCTGTCATCGGAATTGATCCTAATAGCTTCTACCAGCTTAGCCAGAGCACCCTTGTCTTCCAAGTTATTCTGTGTTAAGGCAACAGTGATACATATTTTCCTGTGGACCAGTCGCCCCAGCCTGGCCTTTCTTTTGATACAGTAGGGGACCCTCATCTTTCAATACAAGGCAGGCAGGAGGACCACCAGCTCAACGGGGTTTACATTGTGGGCAATCACCACCAGCTCAGCCTTCTTGTTCTCCACCACCAAGATGGTGCTGTATTGATTCTGATCAAAGGACAGATTGTCTTAGTTGAGACATCCCCTTTGCCAGCAGCCATCTTTTTCTCCTGGGTCAGGAGCCTTTACTTCTCCTACTGTGTCTCTGGTCTGTAGCTGTGGGCAAGCTTAAGTATCTGAGTATCTGTTTGCTAGTCCAGAGCCTGGGTGAACTGACTCAAGGCTACAGGTACTTTGAACCACTTATGGACTTTGCCACTGTAGCCTGATGCAGCGGAAACGTCTGAAGAAGTGAGTGAGATTTCTTTAAAGCTGGATGTCCTGCCCATTGCTGAAGTTCTTAGGCCTTTTATCAAACAAATGACTCACCATTTTTTTTTTTTTTGGCTTCCTGTTACTTCACAATGGCTGGGTCTAGAGCCACCTTCTTCACCTTGGCATTTTTTTCCTTTGTGCATCTTGCTTGACTGGAGCTGTTCTGGAGGTTTTTTTTTTTTTTTCCCCCAGTCATTTCGAAAAGAGATGTTGACTTCCTGGTATTCTGGCTTTTACAATCTCCCCCCCCCCCCACCCGCCCCGTTTTCCAACATGTTCCCTGAGCTCTAGATGCAGGAGCTGCCCTGCAGACATATCCATTGTGGCTGGCCTCACCTTCCAATGTGGAGCTCTACATTGAGTCCAGTGTGATCTCCTGTGAAGGGCTCCAGTTTCGGTAAAGAGAGGCTTCTGAGGAGAAACAGTTACATTTATCTTTGAGTAGAAGGATAAGATTTAGAGTGTAGCTAGGAATTAGGCGGACCTAGCAAAGTGTCAGTAACAGAGTCTCTTCTAAGTTTCAAGACCTCGCTGGCCAAACAAAATTGTTTAGCTTTCTAGTACTAGGTGCGGTTTCCTTCTTGCTGAGTAGACTTTAAGTCCACTTAGACATCGGTTGGTTGCTGCCCATGTGTGAGTGCCACTTCTTGTCCCTTTCATGCGTTGTGTGGTGCTGATCAGTTTCGTGCTTCACGGGAGCCATAGGACTAGGACTGGCTTCACTCTCTTGGCAGTTTTCACGGAATTCCATGGGAGCTAGACTGCGAGAAAGCTTTCAAGTCAATAACTGGCCCAACAAAAGCAATTTACAGAGTCAATGTAATGCTATTCAAAATACCCACAACTTTCTTTGTAGAAATAGGGAAAAAAATCCTGTAATTAAAATGGAACCAGGAAAGACCCTGGATAGCCAAAGCAGTCCCGATCAAAAAGAAATACTCTAGGAACTGCCACTCCAGACTTCAGGACATATTACAGAGCCGTAGTGACAGAAAAGCATGGTAGTGACTCAGAACAGACATGCAAACCAGTGGAATAAAATAAAAGACCCAAATAAGAGCACTCCCAACTACAGCCACCTGATAGTTGACACAGGGGCAGGAAATGCACATTATAAGAAAATGATGAGAATTGAATAGCAGAGTAAAACAGAGTCAAGGAAACAAATGACTCAATTTGGAAAAAAAGGACTAAGGATCTAAACGGAGATTTCTCCATTAAAGTCAATTCTGTTTCTTCAACGGAGAATTCTCTGTTTAGATCTCTAGCCCCTTTTGTCAAACTGGCAAGATGTTGAGAAAGGGAACCTTCATTCACTCTTAGTGGAATTGTTAGCTGATATGCCACTCTGGAAATAAGTATGGAGAATATCCATAAAATAAAAATAAATCATATAACTCAGCTGTACCACTCATTGGCATTTGCACACTAGACTAGATAACCTACTCAACAGACTCTTGCTTGGCCATGTTTCATGTGATGTTATTCGCAATAGCCAGGAATTGGGAAAAAGAACTGAATTGTCCTTCAACAGGTGAATGGGTTGTAAAAATGTGGCATATATACATGGTGGAATAGTATTCATCTGTAAAGAAAAATGAAACCTGAAGCAGAGAGCAGCAACGAGCTGCAAGACTGAATTAGCACAATAGTAGAAATTCTCCTGTTTAAGAAAATGCCCAAGATCAGAGAGCATTACTGATGAGTTCTATCAAACACTCAAATATCATTTTCTCTTAACTTCGTTTAAAATATTGAAAAGGTTCTACTATGTTCATACTGTGAAAACAGCATAACCCCAATACAGAAATCAGACATGACACAGCAGCAATGAAAACATCTATATGGTGTGGGAGAATTATCTGTATTATGTCAATCACGTATTTTAATAAAACGCAGATTGGCCAGGTAGGAAGTACAGGTGGGTCAACCAGACAGGAAGTAGAGGCGGAGCAATGAGAACATGAATATTCTGGGAAGCAGGAAGCTCCCTCTGCCATTCCTTCCCAGACCACCTAAGAAGCAACATGTGAGCTGACATCTGGAAAAGGTACCAAGCCATACGGCTAACATAGATCAGAATAATGGGTTAATATAAGCTATAAGAGTTAACAAGAAGCCTGAGCTAATGGGCCAATCAGTTTATAATCTTATGGAGTCCTGTGTGTGATTTTCCTTGGGAGTTGCCGGCTGTGGGGTACAGGGTGGGACAGAAACCCCAACAAGTCGACCCTTCGTGTTACATCTACAGATGTACAGAGTTATCTTTGCTGAAGAGAGATACAAAAATCTTAAACAAAATACTAGCAAACTGAACATGTAGGAGACTCTCAGCCATTATGTAGGATTCATTCCAGAGACCCAAAGATGGTTCCACCTATACACATAATAAATGTGACAACTCACATTAACAAAATGGTCAGCAACCGTCACGAGATCATTTCACTAGATGCCGAAAAATTCTTAACATTTATCACTCTTCCTGTGAGAAAAACTTTGAACAGAAGAGTGTGCCTAAAGACCACATCAGCAAGTCCATAGCTAGCATCTTGCCTGTGATGATTTGAATAAGAGTGTCTCCCATAGGCTATGGTGAACACTTAAGTCTCACTTGGTGGTACTCTTTGTGAGGGTTAGGAGGTGTGGTTTTGCTAAAGGAAGTGTATCACTGCTGGAGTAGGCTTTGAGATTATATATAATCTTACCCTATTTCTACTTTTCTTTCCCTGCTTTGCACTTAGGTTTGAGAACGTGAGTTCTCAGCTTCCTTCTCTGGCTGTCACGCCTGTCTGTTGCCCATCCTCTGCACTGAGATGGATTTTTATCTTTCTGGAACCATAAGCCCCAACTCTTCCTTCTGTAAATTGCCTTTTTCATGGTGTTTTATTGTGGCAACAGAAAACTAACTAATACAGTGCTAAATGGAGAAACTTTCTAAGACTTAGACAAGAGCCCATCTTGAACTCTTGTGTTCAGCACAAGTCAGAATGGATCAAAGATGTAAATCTGAGCCTGTAAGACCTGAAATTCGGAAAGATCTTGGAGATAACATAGGTGAATCATTTCTAGACTTTGTAACTAGTAAAACATTAAAATAATGATTATCCAAAGCACAGAAAACAACAACAAAAATATATAAGTGGGATCACCTAAAAGAGAGTGTGGTATGTTATGGATTTTATGCCTTTGCCCTAGTGAGTTGTAATTGTCCACCTAATACAGCCTGGAATTGTCTGGAAAGTAAACCTGTGTAGAAGAATTGTCTAGATCAGACTGACCTGTGGGTACAACCATGAGGAACTATTTCAGTTGTCACTTAATGTCGAAAAAGGCCATGGTCACTGTGGGCAGTACAGTCTTCTGGCCTGGTGGTCCTACGATGCATAGAAAGCATCTGAGCACAGGTTTTCAAGTCAGTCAGCAGACAGAATCCTCCCTAGTTTCTGCTGGCTTCTTGACTGACATCGAGTGAGTTCCTTGGTCATAGGTAATGCAGTGTGGAATACCAGCAGACTTACGCTGAGTTCTGCATTGACTTCCTTCATGGATATAGACTGTGACCTGGAACCATAAAACACTAGATCATTTCTTCCCCTAAGTTACCTTTGGTCTTGATGTTTGTACCAACAACAGAAAGGAAACTAGAACAACTTTTACCCCCTGAGGCAGAAGAATCTTAAACTTGAGTTCAGCCTGGACTACACAGGAAATTTAAGGCCAGAATGAGTTATATAGCAAAGTTTTGTCTAAAAAGTTAACACAAACACACACACACACACACACACCAAAAATAAAAGTACTGGGTGGAGCTAAGTGGTGCCTAACATATGCAAGCCATAGGAAGGAAACATGATTGAAAACAAAATAAACAAAACAAAGTAAAAAGTTTCACAGACTATGCAACATTTACTCACCTTCTGCAGAGTTAAAGGAAACAGAGTAAAGGCAGAAAGAAGTGGAAAGCATGCCTCTGACAAGGTGGTAAGGGTCAGGTCCAGAACTCAACAATGAAATGACAAGCAGCAGTCTGAGTTAAAGAGAGACACAAACATCTCTGTTAAGGAGACATACAAACAGCAAATGGTTATATGAGAACAGTACTCAGGCTCACCAATCACCATGGAAACGGATCAAAAACACCTGGAACACTTTGCTTCAGGTAAAAAAAAAAGAAAATCAAATGGTGAAGATGTGGGCAAAAAAGGAACTCTTATACACTGTTGGTTTAAGTATAAATTAATACAGTCATTGTTGAAAATTGAATGAAAATTCTTCAAAACATCCCAAGTAATTCTGCCCAGCAACCCCACTACTTGATCTATATCCAAAAGAAATATCAAGACATCTGAACTCCCATGTTGACTGCAGCCCTGTTCCCAATAGCCATGACAGATGAAACAAATATTTATTAACTAATAGTTGAGTAGAGAAAGTGTGCTACATTATGCACAACTGGACACTATTCAGCTGTAAAAAGAAAGAAATCATGTCATTTGTGGTAACATTTACAGAACTGGAGGATGTTATGCCAAATGAAATAAGCAAGGGCCAGAGCAACATGCGTCACATTATCTCACTAAGTCTTACAATATAAAGATGTTGCTCTCACAGAAGATCAAAGTTGTGAAGTGGGTATCAGAGGGTGGGAGGGGTATGGGGTGTAAAGGGAAGAGGGGGTCTAATGAACAAGCAATACATCATAGTTCTATATGAAGAGATCAGGGGTTTGACTGCATTTATTTGTTTGTTTGTTTATTATGCATACAATGTTCTGCTGCATGTATGCCTGCAGGCCAGAAGAGGGCACTAGATCTCATTACAGTTGGTTGTGAGCCACCATATAGTTGCATGGAATTGAACTCTGGACCTCTGGAAGAACAGCCAGTGTTCTTAACCACTGAGCCATCTCTCTAGCCTGGCGGGGTTTCTTAACTATTCCTTCACAACTCTTTTTTGTCTGAAGAATTATTATACGGTACTTAGGAATCCAAGTCCATAAGCTAGGAATACAAATCAGTTACTGATACCAAATCATGGAGAAATTAGTTTTAAGACAACTATTTAGCAATACATATTTTAAGCATTTTTAAAGTAGAAACAAATCTTTACATTCAGGAGGTGGGTATTCCCTGTTTATTTTCACATAAAGAACTGAATTGGCTGGATACTTGATGCTCCTACACATGGGGCAGCTCCAGGGTTTGTCAGAGTCAACCACTGTTTTATTTTTGATTGTATAATTGTCACTGCCGAGAATGCTGGATTTGTAAGTATATAACAAAATAGTATCAACATACTTAAGGCCATTTCAAAAATTATTGAAAGAAAGGACTAAGCCAAAACTAATTTAATAATTTCTTAAAGGAAGCTTACCCAAAGATTTTAAAAACCAAGCATTCTAACACACTATGCTCTACAGATACCCTGACGTGAGTCTGTAAAACACAATCATGTTTCTACAGGAGCAGAGAACGTATGTGCAGTAAAAAGCCAAGTGAATTACAGCACACACTTGTCTGGAATCTGAGCTGAGTGCTCCAGGCACTGGTACTCTGGGGTGGACAATGGAGGGGGTGCATGGTGTGAGCTCAGAGCTAAAGCTATAGGGAAGTCACGAGATGTGGCACTGGGGACACTGCCATCCACACCCCAAGTTTGTTATACATTGATTTTGAGTTAATTTTTTTGTCATTTCATGCTCAGAACACCTACTCTTGCCAAAATTTTTTAACTCTGTATTTAGCCATAGGATGCTATAGGAGGCCAAGATCACACTCTGAGAAGCTGAGCCCCAGGGGACTGTAGGGTGAGGTAGACATCAATAGTGCATTTATTTCCCAGCAGATTAGAGGATAGATTTAGAATATTCTCGTGGCAAAGAAATTATAACTATTTGAGGAGCTAGGGGTTTACCCTGGCCTGAATACTTCGTGTAGGAACATTGCAGGGAACCCCATATGTGTTCAACGTTTATGTGTCAATTAAAAATTAAAGGAATTAAAAAGAAAGTTTTGACAATTCAAGTCTTTGAGAACCCTTCCAGGCTCACCAGTGTTAGCGTTTCCTTTCTTGTTACTTTGAATTCTATACCATTACAATGCATTGTAATTATCTGCTTACAGCTCCATTTCCTCGGGGAGTCCTTAAGAGCTTTTGGAGGGCAAGAAAGAATGTCTCTGTCCATCAAATATTGAGATCATTGCCTGTCAAAAGTTGTCATGAAATACATCTTTGACTGTATTTTCAATGACAAAGAGAACTCATTATGTTTTCTAACGAATCTTTTTCTCCTTTGAAAGCTTTATTCTGGACCACCCTTCACTGACAGTTGGAACTCTTTGATTTGGTATTGTTCACTTTTTTTTCCTCCCTCTCTCCCAGAAGGCTGCACACATCCTGCAGAAAGGGGCAGGGAACTCCGATCTGGCCTCTCGTGCTCTGGGCTTTTTGACAAGCTTTTGAAAATGACAGGGTTAGGCAAATTCTCAGGGTGTTCAGCAACGGCACTTACTCCGCTGCAGTTTGAAGCCAACATGGGAAAGACAATCTGTCTGTTTTTGGTTGGTTAACACTTAACTCGTCAAAAATATGTTTTGTAACACATAGTCCATGTCCAAGAGGTCTTGCAAGATTTCCAAAGCTTTTCCCACACTCTTTTTCTTCTCACCCTCGAAAAAAGAAACAGTGTTTTGCCAAAAACAAATTATTCCACTTCTCAAAAAAGGACTTCTGTTGCTCGGGAATCTTCAAGCCGCAAGAGTTCACTTCAGGCCTGATCTTGGCCAATACTGCCCGCGACGCTGCACGTATCCTGTTAGCCTTCCGCCCCAGTGCCAGGCAGAGCTGCACCACGCTTCCCAGCCTTGAGTCACTGCAGACTCCACAAGGCCACTAGGCAACAGCCTGGATGTGGACAGTGTTGCCTGGCAACCGCTGAGGTCAGCTGCTCTTTTGACAAGGGGGCAAAGATTCCTTAAAAAAAAAGTGTAATTAGGATTTTGTTGGACATCGCTACAATTTTATTTTTTGTTTTCTGAGGAAGAGAGGAACAAAATTCTCAAATCCAGAACCCTGTGGCACGGAAGACCTGAGACAGAACTCTTGTTTAAGACATGGCTTTAAATTGTATGGTAGGAAGGAGACAAAAACAGAGGTAAAATCATGTCTAAGGAACTTAAGAAAATAAGTTTTCTTAATGAACTTAAGAAAATAGCTGTACGAGTTTGCAATGCGTATGATTGGTAGAAAGAACCAGTTCAAGAATATTTTAACTACTACCAACCGGCTGCTGAATGCTTCGTTTTCTCATTGCCGCTAGGAGAAAAGAACAATTTCTGGAACATTTGAAAAGCCTCCTTGTATCCCATCTTTGCTTCTTCAGAGCCTCACACCTACTGCTGTCACAGGACTTTCTCTGGATCAGAACGTTTGTCGTTCTGGCTTGCGGCAGAACCGTTTAGTGGCTCCCATTTCACAAATACTGCCCTGACCTTGAGATCCACTCCCCACAGTCACGCTCTGCCCCTACCAATCCAAGAGAAGAAAGCAACTAATACACAGTGTATTAAAAAATTGAGTTAGTATTATTAAAGAAAGAACACAAAATTCATTTAAAAACCGGCCACTAAAAATGCCAGTGTGCATGGAAAACCTGCGTTTCAGAGTCCTCTCTTCTAAAAACCCAGCCAGGGTGAGAGCAGTAAATTCTTTTTGTTCGGAAAGGGCTTTCTCTTTTCACACTGCATGTGTTCTTTCCTTATTAATACCAACTCAGCGGTTACTGGAGGTTTGCCACTACTAAAAGACAGTAAGTCAATATGCTTTGGGCCTGTAAGTATTTATATTACTAGGTTCTGGCAAACCTTGATAAAATACTGAAAGAATAATAGCAGAAAATTGAAGCCGGAATTAATGAATTCCCCTAAAAGTATATTTGTGTCTCTCTCTTTCTGCGATGCCCACATCCTGGCTAGTTAGTAAGCCGGCGTGAGCCACAGTCTTCTCATCTGTGGAGTGGAGACAATGACTGTTTTCTCTCTGAATTGCGAGCATGACTAAGGATACTGTGGAATGGGTACTTGGTCTCAGTTACATACCATGTGGGAAGGAGAGAGGCGGCTCCGGGATTGTGCCTTGGCTGTGGAGAGGTATAGGATAATGAGCCGCTACATGTGTTGGGATACAGCAGCAGCATCGCTGGCCTCCTCACGCTCGCTTCTCTCAGGTCAGGTTTCTATGGATCCGGAGCATAATATACAGTGAGAGAATGTCCTGGAAGCAGGCCTCCTCTGGAGCGAGTGCTGTCCCACTGTTCCTGGTCACATACACCTTTCCTCTCCACCGCTTGTTTCCCACCGCCTGAAATGTACAAGTGTGGCTTTTATTTTTCTAGTTTCTCTGACCATGACTCATGAAAACAGCATGCAGACTCCGCTCACTACTCTCTGTTATACTTTGCCTAATCTGATGGAGAAAGTAAACATTTTAACTTTCTGGACAAGGAGGAGCACGTCACGAAGCTAATTTAACTTAGGAGGAAGGCATTTTCCTGGATTACCTCCTTGAAAGATCCAGGAGAAGAAGGGCAAGAGAGAGGACCATGTGGGTGGGGGTGGGGGCTCGCAGGTACTTTGTGCACTTTTTGCCAGACACCGTGGAAGTCCTAGCTACGCACTTACTTTACAATAAGTAAAGGTATTTAGAGGTCAAATCAAGTCACGTTCTTAGTGCTATTTGGTTAATTTTTAAAAACCATACTATTCAATGCCTATTTCTCTAGCAGCATTCAGCCCTTCAAGAAGGAATGCTGTGTTAACTGACGTTACTGACAGACGCAGGGACTAAACACTGGAGAAAGGCCCCACACCATCTTTTCCTTCTCCCAGTGAAGACAAGGGTCTTACATCTCCACTCCTGCAGTTATCAGACTCATCTTGGCAATTATCAGCACACAGTGATTAATGTACTGATAACGTAAGACTCAAAGTTCAGGGTGACCAAAACGTCTGGATGCTTACACTGTGGCAAAACAGAATTCTGTGAGAAGGCAGAGAGTGACTCTTGGAAAGACAAGAGTGTGCACAGCCAAAAAAGGAAGGAAGGGCTTTGGGTTTTAGGGCTGCAGGGATCACCACTGTGCTTTTCTTACACAATTTGAGACATGGTTCAGTGGGCTATGCAAGTGAGACCTGAATTTGGATACCTGCCCCACATAAAAGTCAGAATGATGGCACTTACACCTATACATCCAGCGTTGAGGCGTGGAGACAGGAGGATTGCTGGGGCTTTCTGGCAGCCACCATAGCCAAGACAAAGGAAATAGGTATACAGATATATTATTGATGTGGGAGTTCCCTCTGTGTGCTATGATTACCATTAATGAATAAAGAAACTGCTTTGTACCTATAGCAAGGAAGAACTTAGGTAGGTAGGGAAAACTGAACTGAATGTTGGGAGAAAAAAGGGCAGAGTCAGGTAGCCGCCGTGAAGCCACCAGAGTCAGACATGCCGAATCTTTGCCGGTAAGCCACTGTCACATGGCGATATACAGATTAATAGAAATGGGTTAAATTAATATAAGAGTTAGCCAATTAGAAGCTAGAGCTAACGGACTAAGCAGTGTTTTAGTTAATACAGCTTCTGCGTGATTAAGCTAAACTAGCCGGGCAGCCTGGAACCAACAAGTGACCTGCTGCTACATATTATTCTTTTTTTTGTATTTGCATACATGCACCACACATGCACATACTACAACATTCATATATCATACTCAAACATACATAACACATATATACACATCATGCACAAGCATACACAACATATATGCATACACCATACATATACACATACCACATACATGCCTGCATCATATGCATGCATATACCACATACATATATTTCCACATAGTACAAACACATAAAACCACATATGTAATACACTATACATACACCACACATGTATATGCCATACACACATATATACCATACAGTATCTACATCATACAGGTAAATATGCTCCGTACATTCCCAGATCATATACATGCATACATCACACATGCATACAACAACACATGCATACACTATCACATGAGTACACCACACATATGCATACATCATCCACATACCTCTTCTCTCTCTCTCTCTCTCTCTCTCTCTCTCTCTCACACACACACACACACACACACACACACACACATACACACACAATTTCTTAGAACCCAACCCCATAATATACTTAATAATAAAAATAAAATCCCAAATTGATGTTTGAGAAACACAGAAAGCTTCACTCCTCTGGTAAATAAATGTTAGCAAATCAGAGCTCAAGTCGTTTGAGGTATCTTATGGTGAAACATGTTACCTGAGATTTTCCATAATTAGAGTACTGAACACTTCTTTTCATCTCTCAGAATTGGTGACATGGAGGATTCATTCTGGGAATCTCAGACCTATTCTCGTTTCTACACATCACAATACTAACTACAACTGCTGTGAGCTAAGTAGCGTGTTCAGAGACAGAGAGAGACAGAGTCCCAGAGATAACTACTGACATCTGTAAAGTCCACTTAGTTTATGGAGTGGCCTTGCCACTTCATAGTTAAAAAGTGTGTGTGTAATTTTCCATGTAATAGGGTGCAATACTGTGCATCTAACTGTAATTTACTCACCCCAGCATCACACTCACACCGAGACTTGAGGAAAATAGTCTACAGCAAAACATTTAAAAAGCTTTTAGTCAAGAATCAAAGGTCTTTCCTGCATTTATCTGGAAGTCAAGATAATTACCTAAATGAGCTTGCTTGTTCTCTCAGTCTATCACATACATATGTGTACTTGATATATATATGTGTGTGTGTGTGTGTGTGCGCACGCGCGTGCGTGTACATATGATTTTTTGTAATCATCTACATGTCTTGGTATTATATAAGTTATATAATGCCATATTTGTAGCTTTGTGATATAATGTTTAGTGACAATTAGCCTGACGTTTGAGGGACCATGTGAAGGACTTTGTGTGTATCTCCTCAATGAATTCTAAAGACGTGGTATCATCATTTACTATTTATTTATTTAACTATTTGTTCATTTATATTGAGCTAGGATCTTATATGGCCCAGGCTGGTGTTGAATTTCCTATGTACTTTGGGATGAGCTTGAACTTCGGATCCTTCTGGTTCCCCCTCTGAAGTGCTGTGATCGCCAAGTCCTGCTTTGTGTGGGATGTAGATCAAGAGATCAGTGCCTGTGCTCCAGGATCGCTCTACCGATGGGGCTGCATCTCAGGCCTCTATCAAGTCATTCAAAGTGGAAGAAGTTGGAGCTCAGAGAGGTGCGAAACTGACCAGAGTCATTGAGCTCGTGGAGCTATGGTGCTGAGCCTCTGCCACATCCCTGGACGAATTATAAGTTTATAATCTTAACCACTATGTTTCCATAATATTTAGGAAGTGGTGTGGATTTAGAAGATCCCACACTGACATCTCAGAGTGTTCCAAATCAGCATCCCCTTTTAGGAAAAGCAAGTGACTCAATGGCTAAGGAATTCATACTAAGGCAGTGACAACATGTTGAGCAAGACTCCAGCCTGATATTTATTCTTCAGCCCTCTCTAAATCATGAAGCCTTCTGAAAAAGGCAAGACTTTGTATGGTCAACTTTGAGAAAGATTACAGAGACCTGAGTCACATCGTAAGGTCAAGTCTGACTGTACTTGCTTGCTCATCTCTGGCCAGTTGAGTCAGACCTGAGAAGACAGCAGGGGATGTCGAACCCACCAGCACATATACTGACATAGTACTCTTTACCCCTTCTTTTCTTGGTGATCTTTCATGGAATGCTGTGGGAAAACACTGACCACAGAGGCAAGGGAGTTTGAAGTGCCTCTAGTTAAAAAACCACAATTGAGGATGGCACAGATCCTACAGCAATGGTACTTGTAAAAGGGAAATTGTCTCAGAATATTGGAGGATAATCTTGCTTTCCATGTTTAGAATTTAGTAGCTTTAAAATAGAATTTATCAATCACTCTTATACAGTTATTGGTAGAAAAGTACAGTTAGTTTTTAAAGAAAACCAATGTTAAAGTAATAAAAGATTTCATTTTATTACAGTACTCAGTCACTCAAAAGCTAGAAGCACAACTTTTTGCCTTTCTTTCTTTCTTTCTTTCTTTCTTTCTTTCTTTCTTTCTTTCTTTCTTTCTTTCTTTCTTTCTTTCTTTCTTTCTTTCTTGAAACAGGGTTTCTCTGTAGCTTTGGAGCCTGTCCTAGGACTAGCTCTTGTAGACCAGGATGGCCTTGAACTCATAGAGATCTGCCTGCCTCTGCCTCCTGAGTACTGGGATTAAAGGTGTTAGTTCATGAAGGACTTGGGCTTCATTCTTAACTCCAGTCTTGGACCTGAAATCCAAAGCCAGTGCTGTTTCTGTCAACCCTCTGCTTCCCAGGTACACATGGGAGACCCGGATAACTCACTACACTGCCTTTGTAACTCAGCATTTAAGTTGCATAATGGAGATGGTTACTTTATAATTCAATGCTCATGTTAAAGTTTCAAAGTATGTGTGTAGTGTGTATTCTTGTTCATGCATGCATGCACATGTGTGGACACATTTGTGAGGGGGCCTGAGAATGACATCGTGTGACTTCTCAATCACTCTCTACCTCTTGCATTGAGGTTGGGACTTGTGATGAAGCAGAAGTTCACCATGTAGGCTAGTCTAGCTCGTCAGTTTGCTCTGAGAATTCTCTGTCTCTGCCGCCCATCCTTACTGGAATGTCAGTGGGGCCATAACCACGTGGTTTTACGTGGCCTCTAGTCCTTGAAAATTCTTTAGGAACAAAGGAAACTGTAGTTTGAACTTTTGAACAATGTGTATGTAAAAGAAACATGTATGGCTGATTTCAAGTTAAACCTAATGATGTTTGGTCAAAGAAATCCATACCAAAACAAATCTAACAATTCTACCCACCTCCCCATTTCTGTTCCTTCCTCCCTCTCCCTTTTTCCAAGGAGTAAAAGCACCCCTTATAACAGCTCATGCTGTACTTAATTCCTAGAATTCAAAATTTCTAGGTTTTACTCTGCTATTAGCCTGCTGGATGACTCTAAGCACTTGAACATCTTGTAGAAAATAATAGTTTTACTTAGGAAGCTTTACTGGTTGAGTAATGCCTTTACTACAGCTGGTAAGCGAACGATTAAGAAATCTTGTTTGAGAAGTGCAGGAAGAATTCTCTTTAGAATGGATTGGATGAAAACTCATGTAATTATGAAATTTGCCCAGAAATGGATGGAGGTAGAAGCAATCATTCGGAGTGATATAAATTCAGATCCAGAAAGATAAATGTCACATATCCTTAGATATATGTATGTAATTTAGAATACCCATAGAGGCTAGGAAATTAGTAAGGAGCCATGGGGTGGCTTTCAAGGAAGAAGAGATAGAATACGTGGTATACAGGGTTCATGGGGGAATAGTGAAACAGGATTGAGGTGGGAAAATATATATATATATATAAAGATGTATTCATATATATGAATTACATTAAAATAGTATTTTCACTAATCATTTGAGAATTTAACAGTATAATTTGATTACATTTACCCTGAAACTCCTTCTATGTCCACCCTTGCCCCCAACTCATAGAACCTTGAGGGTGAGGAGGGGTCTTTTCTTTCTGTTCTTGTCCATGTTTCTGTTCCTCTTCTTCTTCCTCTTTTTTTTCTTTCTTTTCCTCTCCTTCCTCCTCCTCACCTTTCCTCTCTTCTCCTCTTGTTCACCTCCTCCTGATCCCCTTTCCTATTTTTTTGCCTTTCAATTCCAATTTTTGTTGCCAACTATTCTTGGGAGTGGAATCTGTCCTGAAGAGTGGTCAGCTACAAGGGATGGCATTATTAAATAAATCTGAACCCCCTCCAACAACTATCAAATGCTGATAACATCTCAGCTAGTGATGGGAGTTCATGCCTACCTCCCACCTCTAAGGTGGAATTTTGTATGTCTTGAGTTCTTGCAAGTTGTATGCACACTGTCATAATCATTGTGAGGTCATTTGCCCAACTTCCCTGCTCTATACAGAAAACACAATGATTTTAAGTCATCTTCCACCTCTGGCTCTTAAATTTTCTTTGACCCCTCCTTGGGGAGAGGGGTATGACATGTATGTTTAATTTAGAGCTGAATACTCTGCTGTATTCTTATATTTTGAAATATAAGAATAATATAATTATATTATAATATAACATATTATAATAATCAACATATCAATAATATAATATATTATTTCTTATAATAATATAAGAAAATATTAAGAAATATGTATTTCTTATATTTTGAACATTGACCATTTGGAAAGCTCTATGTTAATTGCTATCAATTGCAAAAGAAGCTTTTCTTATGAGTGTTGAAAATGCACTGTCCATGGATATAGCCACAAGTCATTAAGAGGTCATTTTAATACCATGTCCAGCAGAATAGTAGTCATAGGTTCTCTCTTAGATTCCATGATCTATCTAGCCAAATGTTCTTGGCCCCACTCACAGTACCAGAAATGGATTCCATCTTATGGATCAGGCCTTCAATCCAGCCAGAAAGTAGATGATTACTTCCATAACACATGTGCAAGCATTGCTCTGGTGTGAATATCTTTTCCGGGACAGTCGCTATTTTAGCTCGCAAGACTTGTAGCTTGATTCGACTTCCATATAGTTTTTCCCTGAAGCAAATTAAACATCACCATCCAGCGCTATGAAAGCTAGGCAGTAGGAATCAGGCTTGTACATGAGTACCAGCTTTATTTCCATGTTCTATGGCTTAAGTTGGTATCTTTAGGCTTACCGTTACTGGAGGGTAATCAAAAGTATTAGTGATGACCTGTAATATTTGTAGGTCTATGGGACTCCATTGACCAACAATTCACAGAGATATTAGAATTTGTATTTGGTAGCAGTTGATGTCTAGTCTCTCCTTAGTAGGGTGCCTCCACTAATATTCTTTTTATATATGTACATACATATGTTTTAGGAAGCTTCTCTAGTTAAAGGTTTTTACATCATTTAAGAAGGATATTTACTGTCACTTATCCCTCCCTGTAGTCCAACTCCTAGCCTGCCCTCCCATTTCCCACCCCAATTATTCCTTCCTGTCCCATGATTTGCATCTAATACTATATTTCCTTGTATTCTGTCTCTTCTCCCTTGAACGCCATCACCATGTCCCATTACTAATTTCCTGGCTTCCATGGTATTCCGAATGAAGCACACACATCTAACGAGTCAAAAGTAACATTAATAAGTGAGGGAAAGCATGTGTCATTTGTCATTCTGGGTCTGAGTTATATTACTCTGAATGACTGTTTCTACCTCTGTCCATTTACCTGCAAATTTTATTTTTCTTAGCAGCTGACTAACTTCCAATGTGTAAATGCACCGCCTTTCCATTGCTCATCCAACATTAGATGATCATCTTGACTGTTTCCTTTTCCTGGCTATTGTGACTAGAGCAGGCAATGAACACGGATGAGCAAGTGTCATTGTGAAATACAGAGTACTTTGAATATATGACCAATGGGGATGTAACAGGATCTAGTGGTAGATATAGTTTCAACTTTTTAAGGAACACCTATACTGATTTTCACAGTGGCCTTACCCATTCCCACTCTCACTAGCAATAAGTGTTCTCCTTTCTTCACATCCACATCAGCACTGATAGTACTTCTTGTTTTGATAGTTGACATTCTGACTAGGGTATGAAATCTCAAAGCAGTTTTAATTTGCATTTCCCTGATAGATAAGGAAGTCAAACATTCAGGAAACTATTTTTCATCCATTTGTATTTCATCTTTTAAGAACTGCCTGTTAAGTTCCATCCCCTATTTTTAAATTAGGATATTTTCTTAATATTTAGTTGCTTTTAAGTTCTTTGTATACTCTAGATATGGATATTCTGTCAAGTGTATAATTGGTAACCATTTTCCCATTTTGTAGGTTGTTCTTTGTTCAAATGGTGATGTCTTCTGTTGTATTACAAGGACATCAAAGTTCATGGTGCCTCTCCCATTTGTCTACTGTTGGTCTTAATGTCGGGTTCTGCTGAGGTGCTTTCAGAGAGTCCCTTCCTGCGCCTATCAGTTCAGATATATTCCTACTTTTTTCTATATTAGAATCAGAGTATCCGATCTTTTCTCAAGGCCTTGATCCATTTAGAGTTGACTTTTCTGTAGAGTGAGAGGTAAGAATTAAGTTTCACCTTTTCATGAGGAACTATACGTTTTGACCAGCACCCATTTGTTGAAGTTGTGTCTTTTCTTCCCTGTGTATTTTTGCCTCTTTGTCAAAAATCAGGTGGCCCTATGTATGTGGAAAAATATCTGAGTCCTCAATTGTATTTCATTGATCAGTTTGTCTGTCTATACATTTTTTAAAATACTATAGCTCTGAGCATAACTTAAAACCAAGGATGGTGGCATTTTGCATGCTCTGTGTATGTGTTTGTATGTGTGTGTGTGTATGTGCACATGTATATGTTTCTGAATGAAATTAAAGATTGTTTTCCATTTTCTCTGAAGAATTGGATTGGAATTTCGATGGGGCTTATGTTAAATTTGTAGATTGCTTTTGGCAGGATGGTCATTTTCACGATATTAATCCTACTTGTCTATCAGTATGGTAGATTTTTCCATTTTCTGGTATCTTCAATTTCTTTCATTGATGTCTTAGTTTTTTTTATTATACAAGTCTTCCATTTTCTTAGTTAGATTTATTCCAAGATATTTTTGATATTTTATTTATTTTTGTTTTATGTTGTGAATATATGTTTGTGCGCCACATTTGTGCAGTGCCTATGGAGGCTAAAAGAAAGACTTAAATGCCCTAACACTGAAGTTACAGATGGTTGTGAGCCAACATGTTGGTGTTGGGAATTGAATCTGGGTCCTCTGGAAGAGCACCCAAATGCTCTTAACTATGAGCTCTTTCTCCACCCTCAACATACATTTTTGAGGCTCTAATAAACAGGATTTTTCCTATCTCATTATTGGTATGTTTACCATTTGTATATGGCAAAGATACTGATTTTTGTCTGTTAATATTGTATCCTGATATTTTGTTGAAAATATTCATCAGTTGTAGAAGTTTTTCTGCTGAACTCTTTAGGAGGTTTTATACATAGAATATTTTCATCTGCAAATAATAACAATGACTTCTTTTCATATTTGCATTTCCTTTATCTCCTTTCTCTTTGTAGGTAAGATATCAAGCACTGTATTGAACATAAAACGAGAAAGTAGACATTTTTGTCTTCTTCTTCTTCTTCTTCTTCTTCTTCTTCTTCTTCTTCTTCTTCTTCTTCTTCTTCTTCTTCTTCTATGTCTTAGGTTTTGTTATACAAGTTTTTGGCTGCAGGAGACATATCTCAACATGATAAATGCAACATACCACAAGCCCACAACCAACACAATGCTAAATGGGGACTAGTTTATAATTTTGTTTTTGTATTAGATCTTTTTCCGGTTTTGGTATCAGGATACTACTGACTTCATAAAAATTTGGAAAGTGTTTCTTCCTTTTACCTTTTATCAAACAATTTTGGGAGTATCAGTGTTTCCTATTTAGGAAGTCACTGGCCTCATGGGCACTGCTCATAAGTGGCACACTTAGACAGGTTTCAGTTAGTATGTTATTAGTTGTGGGCTTAAGTATGTTGCATTTATTACTCAGAGATATAGATCCTTTACCCCTAGATTCTCCAGGACTTTTGTTATGAAGGGATGTTGAATTTTTCCAAAGTGTTTTCTGAATCCAACAAGATGATCAGATGGTTTCTATATTTGAGTTTATTTATATGTTTGGATGCATTTATTAATTTCAGTATGTTAAATCTGATCTGTATTGGTGGGATAAAGCTGATTTATATGTGATAGATTATCTTTTTGGTGTATTCTTGAATTTGGAGTAGAAATGTTTTTATTGAGAATTTTTGCATTTTGTTCATTAGAGAGATTGGCTATTAATTTGGTTGTTGTTGGATCTTTGTCTGTTTTTGGTATCAGGGTTATATGGACTTCATAAAAAAGTTGCAAGTATTCCTTCCTTTACATTTCATGAAATAATTTGAGGAGTTTTGATGTTTCGTTTTTTTATATTTGATTTTGCTAATCTGATCAAATTAATGGCTAAAGGGTTGTCAATCTTTTTTTTTTTTTCAAAGAACCAACTATGTCTCATTGATTCCTTTTAGTGTTCTTTTGATTTTTTTGGGGGGGGATTAATTCATTTTTATTTAGATGTGTATATGTGAGTTTGTGTGAGTTTAAGTGCACGACTTATGTGTAACACCCACAGAGGCCAGAAGAGGAAATATATCCTGTGGACCAGAGTTAAAGATGGTTGTAAACAGTCATGTAGGTGAAAGGAACTGAACCTGGGTTGTCTCCAAGAACAGCAAGTGTTCTTAACTGCTGAGCCATTGGTGCGGGAGAATTATCTGTATTCTGTCAATCATGTATTTTAATAAAACGCCAGGCAGGAAGTATAGGCGGGAAAACCAGACAGGAAGTAGAGTTGATGCAATGAGAACAGGAGAATTCTGGGAAGCAGGAAGCTTCCTCTGCCACTCCTTCCCAGATCACCGAAGCAGCAGCATGTGATCTGCCCCACTGAAAAAAGGTACTGAGCCATATGGATCAGAAAAATGGGTTAGTCAAGATGTGAGAGTTAGCTAATAAGTAGTCAGACCTAATGGGCCAATCAGCTTTATAAATAATAGAGATCTTTGTGTGGTTTTCTTTGGGCTTGCCGGCTGTGGGGTACTGGGCGGGACAGAAACCCCCAACAAACAAACAGCCCCTCATGTTACAAGCCATCTCTTCAGTCCCTCATGTGTATGTCTTCAATTTCACCCCTGTCTTTTTTTAACCTTTCCTGTTTAATTTTGAGGGATATTGTATATTCTTGTTTTTCCAAGACTTTCAGATGCAATACTATATTTAACCTACTGATTTGAATCCTCTTAAGTTTTTCTCTTTTCTTTTCTTCCTTTTCTTTCTTTCTTTCTTTCTTTTTTTTAATGTAGGCATTTGGTGCTACAAACTTTCCTAGTAGGACTGATTTCACTGTGTCCCGCAGATCTTGGTATGTTGATTTTGTTTATCATTAAATTTGGGGGAGTTTTAATTTTCTTCTTGATTTTTTCCTTGAAAGATTTTCATTAGATAGTTCATTATTAATTTCCCATGACTTTGTGTATTTTCTGTAGTTCCTATTTCTGTTGATATCCAGACTTATTCCTTTGTTCTGACTAGTCTCCCCATGAGATCTACAAAATGTTCTTGCTAAGACCCACAGTCTCTTTGTCTGTGATCTAATTTACACCTCAAAGGCCATTTCATTTGTCATTTTAGATCCTCAATGCATATGGTGTGACTCATTGTCACTTACCACTCATTGCCACTGCTTCAGAATGATTCTTTCTCCACAGATTTATTTCCCATAAACTCAAACATTTTTAGATGGTTTGTCAGGAGGTGCTAGTCTGTGTTTTTCCAAATCTGATCCAGTTGTTACATTTTCCTTGCGTGTCTTCCCACAAACGATTACAAACATTCCCTGTGGAAGACTTCCTGGCAAGGTTTTTGATAAGCTATATACTGCCATATTAGTCAGGAAACCCAAGTGACAGAAATTTCACTCCAACTCAACAAAGCCTGAAAGGACTTTCTTGGCTCACATAACCAAGAAACACAGGCGTACTGCTTGAGGCACATGGTGGGACAGGCATCTTGACAGAGCAGCAGCTCTGTTTCTCTAGATTAAGGACTTCTCTGATTAAGGACTTCATTTTCTACTACTGCCAAAGAGCTTTTGTTTCCATGTGGGAGATAAGATGAACACCTTCATTGCTAGGTAATTTGTCCTAGTTAGGATTCCTATTACTGTGAAAAAAAAAAAAAGAAACCACGGCCAGTAGTAGCTTGGGAAGGAAAGGGTTTATTTCAGCTTATAGTTCCATATTACAGTCTACCACTGAGGGAAGTCAGGACCCAACACCAGAGAAGAGTATGGTTTACTGACTTTTTTTTCCATGACTTGCTTAGCTTGTCCCCCCCCCCCCCAGTTTGTTTTTCTTCACAACATGGCCACAGCGAGTAAAATCTTCTCTGTCTGTTCTACAGCAGTAACTAGATGCTTAACTGGCTAACTGGTATATTGGGTTTAGGCAGTTCAACCTTGATTGATGGAGATGCTGGAGTCTGGATTCTGCTTATGCCTAAGAAATAACTAAATGGTGATAAACTACTGTAAGAAAGAAGTCTTTCCCAGCTTGAGCCTTGCAAAGTTATGCACTATAGAGCCCAGCACTTTAGTCCTTAAATTAATTTTTAGTTATGATTTAACTTTAGCCTCCAGTTAATGAGCCTTTACTAATATTTGTTGGCTTGTCAATTTGAGATGTTTTCCCACCAACTAATTGTTACTCGAGTTAGATATTTACATGATTCCTGTTTTTCCTATGTATTAAAAAGCCATCTTTGCTAACATGATTATGACTGATAGTTGATCATTTTAAAAAAGTGTAGTAAAGCAAGTGATAGTAAAAATTTACATATGAGGCACCACCACCATCTCCATACCCACAGGGCCTGAACTGCCTTTGTCCGGTGAGTACCCTGGCACCACCTCTATACACACTGGTCTGGCTCTAGACCTGAACTAGTTTTCCCTTACCAGTCCTTCCTCCCAACTCCCATCTTTCCAACTGCCATATCCCTCGCCGTTGGTCTAGCTCCAGCCTGCAGCTTTGCTTTCCACAGCGAGTCCCTCACCCCTACTGTCATCAACTTCCTCCCCCATCCTCACACTTACAGTCCTAGCTCCAGACCATGGCTCCTGTGCCAGCTTTGCCTAGCCTGGGTTCAAGCAAGTAGACTGTGTGGGTACTGAGAGTCACACCTGGGTCCTCTGGTTATAGAATAGTGGTGAGGAGGCAAATAGGAGGAAAAACAGCCAGTCATGTACTAGCTTTTCTTAGCATAGCTTTTTATCATACAGTTCTGGTACTGGCCCAATCAAGGGAAGGCTAGACTCTCACATCAGACATGACGAAAGAAGTCTACATTACCCAAGTCATATAATAAAAAACAACCACTATGAAAACCCAGGATAGTTTGTCTCCCATCAAATTAGATATTCCTACAGAAGAGTTCTCTATTGAGAATTACTTAGATAAACCCCAGAACACAAAATTTCAAAGAACAATATAAACTTTGTTAAAGAGTTCAAAGATGTTAAAGAATACATAAAGAAACACATCATTGAACTTTGAGAGGTTAACAATAAATGCCCAAGTGACATACAAGAAAATACAATTATATAAAAGAATGAAATGATGAAGGCAATTCAGGATCTGAAGAGAAAATTCAGGGATACAATAGAAATATTGAAGAAAAGTCAAACTAAAATTTAGGTGGGATTGAAAAACTCAATAACCCAACTAGAAAACTCAAGGGGAAACCTTGCAAGTAGACTGGATCAAACAGAAGATAAGATATCAAGACTTGAAGACAAAATAGAGGGATTGGACCATACAAGCAATGAAAAAAAATAAAAGGACAGGAAAGGAACATGCAGGACCTGTGAGATACCATGTGAAAGGCAAATCTTTGATTATAGACATACATAAATAAGGCAGAAGACTCCCAGGTCTATATCATAGACAAGGTCTTCAATGAGATCATAGAGGAAAACTCCCAAACAAAGGAAGAACATATTCATAAAGACACAATTGTCAGGTGCTCGCAATCTAGACATCTTCACGGGGCCAATGAGGGCATGAATCTTAGAGAAGAACCCACTCCCACCAACTTTACTAAACCAGCGTAATTCCTGAGTATGGGAATACTTATCCTTACAGAGAGGTGGAGCTCTCACCCCTCATCTGCTTCTTTCTGCAGAAGATAGAAATCATTGCAGAAAGCCACAGTCAGCTCAAATGCAGAGAACAACTGAGTGTGGAAATGCCCAGCCCCAGTGAATACATCTATAAGGTAACTCCTGCACCTTAAGGTCAGAGAACACTGTCTAAGACAAGGAGGAAATATTTTAAGAGTTTGAGGACCAGGAAAAGGGGGTGGAAAGATTGTATGAACAGGAGGATCAGGAAGTCTGCCTTGAGATTGTGTCTCCTAGAAATGACGATGAATTTCACCCAGGATACCTCAGCAGGACTGAAAAAAAGACAACACCAATAGACATGCTAATGAGGAAATCTTGTGGGACTCCACCCAAGACAAAGAACTATAGACAGACAAGGAATTCTGTGAGAGGGAGAATTAGTTGTCCCTCCATTGATTATCCAATACCAAGAGGTCATCCCTGAAAAAAAAATAAAATTACACATGTATGCATAAATTATATATTTTATACACATGCATAAAATTTTATGTGTGTATATATTATATATAAATTTCATTATATATATAATTTCCATATATATACTTGGAACATTGGACATAAGCATATGTAATAATAAGAACTGGACAGAAAGAGGCCATGAATTTGTGAGGGTGGGATAGGAGGGGTTAGAGGAAAGGGAAAGGGGGATAATATTATTGTATTTTAATTAAAGAAATAAAAACTATGCATAAATCTCCTAGTTATTGTATCTTAATGTAAAGCACAGGATCTTTTAAAGTTGGAGCAGAAAAGTTCTCTAAGTCTGAGTCTCTTAAGGGTCAAATGCAAAATGTGTCTTCTGTGATGAACTCTCAGATCTTTCTTCCAAAGGTATAAGTATTACCATTCATAACGAAGGTGGCTCTGCTTCTATGGCATTTTGGTGTATTTGCATGATGGTTCACCTTGGCGGGGCTCGTCGAGGCATTCACTACACACAGAGAACCACTCACAGTACATCTCCTTCCCTGCAATGACTCACTTTTCTGATAATTCCCTATAAAAGAGTCAGCTTCCTCTCGCTCACCTTTCATTTAACGTTATGCAGAACTTAAATTCAACTGTGTATAAATGTATGCAAATGTGATCCTACCCTGCTTCAAAATATATTAAGTTGTTTTCCACTATTGCAAACTTCTATTGCAAACAGATTTTTCTTCTTTGTTTTTCACAAGTATAAATCTTACCCGTTAACTTACAAACGAGTGCAGTTAAACTTGGACCCAGCTCTTCAGGAAGATTCTATACCGTAGTCATAACTTTAAATATATACCTGATAAACAGCCCTCAAGAGCTCTGAGATCTGGGAAATATAACATTTAAATGTTTAATTTTTAAAAATCTTTTCTTAACAGATAAACAGGTTGGCTCCTAGCAGCAGCAACCCTTATCCTCCAAAGGAGGCAGAAGACAAATGGGCACAAAATGGGCACAGAACAGCATTCATCTGCAATTCACTTCATCAAGTGAAAGCACTACCACTGGGCAAAACTGTTTATCTTCTAAACTCCTGAAGATCTCCAGACAGTGGACAGATTCACTGGAATTGATGGCCTAGCTGCTCTGGTCAAGGTAGGCTTGCCTTCCTACAGATTTCTTAGCCCACAGGCTCTTCTGGAGCCTGGCAGGCCCTGTGCTATAGAGCAAAAAGCAAATCTGATCTTTAGTGACCACAGAGGACCCTAAGGAGTAGCTTTAGGTGTCAACCAAGTAAGTTCTCTGTCGTTTTTTAATTACTAACTCAAGTAAAATTTTATCCTCCCTAAAATCTCTGATGTAGTTTAACAGCTGAGAGGTTCTGTCAGTTTAAAAACACCACCAAATTTCAGTAAAATACAATTACAAGTTATTAAGGTGTGTACCTGCAAGTTATAAAAGTGTGAGGGCAAATACAAGCTAATCAAATTTCTCTCTCATGCTGTCTTTCATAGTCTTAAGAATACTTGCATTGTGCAAAAACTCTGTCACAGTCATTCTAATATAAATATGCTGCCGTTTAAAACTTATGTTTTCACAAACCCAAAAAATTCTTGTAAGTTCCAGGGAGCCAAATTGAAGGATCCTCCTTAAACAGGTCAGATACACCCCTATCAATTTCCTGGTTCTAAAGTTTTTGGTTTCTTTTTTTTTTTTTTTCCTAAACCTAACTTTGTCCTCTGTTCTGCCAATACCTTAAACAGGTGTAAAAGACACCAGACATTGACACACCACAAATACTGGACAGGAGCAAAGAGACCAGTTATGCCAAGATGTGAAGAGCACCCAGTCTTCTCAGGTTCCCCCACCCCCAGGATGATGCCTACAAATAAACAGGAAGCAGTCTTGAGAATCTGCCACCCCAATTACTTTAACCTGTTGTGCTAACCTCTCACCTTCTTATTATAAAAAAGAGAAGGGAATGTAATGATCTGTCCTGTCCCTTTAAGAGTCAAGCCCCACCTACTCCCTCCCTTGTCCACCAAGGTAGGCTGATCTTCTGCTTCCAGTCTGAGTCCTTTCCTTTCCTTCACTCTCCCAAAGAGGTAGCTGCAGCCATGGCTCCTCTCCTCTCGGTCTCTCTGCCTATCTCTCTGTTCTCCATTCTCCCCTTTCCCTTTTGCTTTCCATAACCCACTAAATAAATATCCAACCTCACACTGCAAGGCATGCATATCCGTCTCAGTCTCTCACTCACCACGCATCTCCCTGTATGGGACTCGCTGCCCCTCATAGCCTGTGAGCCACTCGAGGGCTCCCTGCCTGGGACCCAATTGCCTTTGTGGCCCACTGTGGTCTCATGGCCCATTGCCCACTGCCACAACTCGGGGAACAGTGCCATTTTATTTTTACCATTACAGAAGGCAAATACAGTCCTGATGTTCTTGTCCTCAATGACCATGGACGACTTTGAGAAGAGACTCTAGGTAGCCAATTGAGTAACTTCTCTGTCATTTTAAATCAATAATTCAAGTAAAATTTTATCCTTCTCATAGATCTCTGATACTGTTTGACAGCTGAGAGGTAACACCAATTTCAGTATAACTTCTTACCATGCTTTAAATAAAAAGTGTTCTAAGATACAAAAGCTCAAACTAAAAAGGTGTTTTAAGATATACAAATGCAAGTTATTAAGGTGTGTACCTGCAAGTTATAAAAATGTGAGGACAAATGCAAGCTAACAAATTTCTCTCTCATGCTGCTGTTCATAGTCATTATCAATAAAATGCTGATGAGCTATTAATCCAACTCTGGCAGAGTACTGCCACTACCATTGCTGCAAGATCAAGATTTTCAATTTTCTTTGGTCATTTTCTCAGGATACTTTTCATTGTACAAAAACATCTGTTACAGTCATTCTGGAATAAATACGCTGCTGTTGATAAAATTTACATGTCTAAAACTTATGTTTTCACAAACTCAAAGAATTCTTTTGAGTTCCAGGCAGCCAAATTGAAGGATCCACCTTAAACAGGTCAGATATACCCTTCTGTCAATTCCCTGGTCCTGACATCCTCCTCCTCAATTACCCGAACCTAAAGAAAATTTTTTTCTTCCTAAACTTAACTTTGTCCTCTGCTCTGCAAACACCATGTCAGGTTCAAGAGACACTGGACAGTTTCATACCACAAATCCTGGACAGGAGTAAAGCAACCAGATACCCCAGGATATGACCAGCACCTAGCCCTCTCAGCACCCCCCCCCAAGATGTTGAGCCCACAAATCATCAGGAAGCAGTCTTGAGAATCTGACTCCCTCATTCCCTTAACCCACTATGGCTAACTCTTGCCTTTTTATTGTAAGAGAAAGTTGGGAATGTTGTAATCTGCTGGCCTGGCCTGTCACCTGGGTATTCTGTCCCTTTAAGAGACAAGCTCTGCCCACTCCCAGGGTCACACCCCTCCTGATGAGGCAAGGGGATCTCCTGCCTCCACTTAATCTCTCTCTCTCTCTCTCTCTCTCTCTCTCTCTCTCTCTCTCTCTTTCTCTTTCTCTTTCTCTCTCTGTTCATCCTTCCTCTGAATAGGCAGCTTCTGCCTCGCCCCCTTCCCCCTTTTCCTCTTTCTTCTCCTCTATCCTCCCTTTTCTCTACCATCATCCCCCCTCCATAACCCCTTATACTTATGCCATTCCCCAAACCTTCTAAATAAACTCTATATCCAAGCTCTCTCTGCATGGTGTATCTACCTCTCACCTGCCAAGAGTTCCTCAAGGCCTCAGGACACTCCCATCATGAATGATAACAGGAATGAGGGGATTTCTAAGGGTCAGGACCCCTGATTGACTGGCAATTTGTCTAGGGCTATCTTGGTGAGAGGAAATGAATGTGTGTTGGGCTAAGGACCATCTGGTGATTCTATCCACAATGGTTGGAAAGTTAGGTATTTCCTTTGGATTGTTAGTTATTTTTCCCTTGGATGCTGATAGGTTGATTCCCGAGTAGTGACTGGGTGGTCTCAGTTTGTGGTATATCCTAGAGTCAGATGTTACTATAGTTAACTTATGAAACTCAGGCCTACTTTCTGGTTGGTCTCTATTGAACCTGTCATGGAAGCAATGTAGCCAAGCTTCCCTGGGTCAAGTTGCCCTGGGTACTACAATCACAGCAATGGAAAACAAACTGGGACAATGGTCTTATCACTAAGTTACATTATTGTCAGAAAAACTGTAGTATTGAACAACAGTCAAAAGAGATTCTTTCATTTTCATTCATAGTATCTCTGGGATTAGATTGGCTGTTGACTAGGTATTTTATGATCATAGAGAAGAGGTTAAATATTTTTGTGTATTGAAGATTCAAATAACTTGTGTTTAAGAGAAGTAATCACAAGTTTTACAATTTATAGCTATGTTAGGTGCTGTAAGCTTTGTACTAACCCATTAATTATTATGATGTTGTAATAATGACCTTACATATATCAACATATTATTACTCAACTGTTCTTTTATATGGTTTAACATTTTACTGCCACCCATCATCCATATTTTAGGGCAAATGTATCACCTCTTACATTCCTCACAGTCTCACTTTGGCCACCCATCTTGGTATGAGAGAGAACAGTAATGAACAGTAAGGGAAGAAGTTTAATTAATATATTGGAAGGAAGAACAAATAAGAGGTCCAGTGACCCCAAGATTATCTTCAAGATATTAGAATGTGTTTAAGATTGATGTAGAAAAGAATTGGAGACAGAGAGAAAATGAGAAGTCTTTACAACAGAACACTCTAGTCAAGGTATGATCTAGATGACTATTGTCTCAGTCCTGATTCTGAAAATTGTCCTAAAGTTATTATTGATATTGCCCCTTGAGGGGCACAGTATGTTTCCTGTAGGATGATTATTTTCATTCATGTTCTCATATTTGTGAATAGTTGCTCTCATTCAGAGCAATTAAGCCTGCTCTGCAGGTTCAATTGTTGCTTGGGGGTTATCTTCATTAGGATTTCTAATGGTGTGACAAAACGCCAAAACCTCAAAACAGGTTGGGGAGGAAAGGGTTTATTTGGCTTAAACTTCTACCTTGCTGTTCATTATTGAAAGATGCTAAGGACAGGAACTCAAACAGGGCTGGAACTTGGAGGCAGAATGGTGTGAGACAATTCTGTATTACCATTTACCAGCTGTGGGAACTGGAAAGGATAGAAACCTCAACAAGCAGGACTTCATGTTACAAATGGCACCCACATGGAAAGCTGCACCCATATAAATCCTGAGAGAGCTTGGGAGGTTATCCTAGACAAAAATAATAGAGTTAAGCACAGCTTATTGATAGCGAATTTTCTCAGGTGGACTCTGCTTGCGAGAGGCAAGCACTCTCATTTAAGAGAGGTTTCCTTACTCAGCTTTAGCTGCAAAAACCCTGCAGCTCTTTAAGAGGTCTTGCCACAAAACATTTAAATGGTGTTGATAAAATCTGACCATGTGCTTTTTGGTTTTCAGCAATAGCAGGAAAAAAAGCTGTGCCATTTTAAAATGCCGGCTTTCTGGGTCATCCTGCTAGCACAAACTCTGACTCTTTCAGACAGAGGGTCCAGCTCCAGAGAATTTGAGTGCAATTTGTGAGCACACTGCTGCAGCTTCCATGTTGACAGGGACCTTGAAATGCCATAGAGTTGTGGCAATAAACATGGCTCCAACCAGTACCTCTGCCATGAGGCTGGAATCTAGGAAAGCTAAGAAATGGGTTGGATCTAGCCATCAAAGCCATGGCTTTAATCCTCTCCATATTACTTAGTATATTAAAGATTCACATGGTCAGAAAAAGAGATAATACAGTAAATAGAAAAGAGATAATACAGTAAATAGAAAAGAGATAATACAGTAAATAGAGATTCAAAGACAAAGAAAACCTCTAAATGATTTACAATGTGTTAAAAATATATTCAGGCTTGGGAGAGAAAAAAGAATAAAAAGATTAAAAAAGGATAAAATAAAAAAGAAAGAAAGAGAGCAGTTTGGGATGGTGGTACACACTTTTAATTGCAATGCCTGGTAGGCAGAGACAGATAGATCTCTGTGAGTTCAAGGTGTCGTGGTGCACACCTTTAATCCCAGCACTTGGGAGATAGAGGCAGGTGAATCTCTGTAAATTCAAGGACAGCCTGGTCTACAAAGGGAGTTCCAGTACAGCCAAAGATATACAGAGAACCTGTCTCAAAAAGTAAAAATAAAAATAAAAGAAATAGAGGTTAAGGTAAAGCCACATAAAGATGGAAAATGCACAGAGAATCTGGATACTGTATATTATTATGCTCTCTTTGAATTGTTTGAATGCTGAGGAAGGAACAACAGCTGCTAAAAGATGTATAAATGCTGCTGAACTAATCCAAGATAGGTATTTTGAAAATACCTTGACTTCAAAATTGAAGCCAAAAGGCTATGTTACTTTGGAGAAGAGATTTTGCTTTTGTTTCCACAGGAAATGAGAGGCTGTAGATTTATTCTGACTTAAGAAAAATCAGGGTTGATCAAGGAAGACCACCTGAGAAATCTCCAGTAGGAACAGATGGCCCAGATGTCTGAGTTCTACATCCAGAACAGATTCAGGATGCTGCCTGAGATTATCAAGACTCACAGGATACTCCAGTCAGGACTTAATCATAATTCTAAATTTTCTTTATGTCCTCATAAGATTATCAGTGCCCCCAACCAGCAGGAAGTAGCCTGGAATACTATGCCCACATTCCCAAAAAATGGACCTGCCCTGCCGAAAAAGGTACCGGACATGTGGCTAACATAGATTAGAATAATGGGTTAATATAAGTTATAAGAGCTAATAAGAAACCTGAGCTAATGAGCCAACCAGTTTATAACTAATATAGACTTCTGTATGATTATTTGGGACCTGGTGGGAGGACAGAAACTCAGTCAACAGCAGGAGCTGAGACAGAGGCCATGGAGGGGTGCTAGTTACTAGTTTGCTTTACTTGGTTTGCTCATCCTGCTTTGTTATAGAACCCAGGATCACCAGCCCAGGAATGGCACCACCCACCATGGGCTGTGCCCTTCCCTATTGATCACTAATTGAGAAAATGCTTACAGCTGGATCTCATGGAAGCATTTTCTCAACTGAGGCTTTTTCCTCTGATGACTCTAACTTGTGTCAAGTTGACACACAAAAGCAGCCAATACAGGGATGGTTCCAGTCCAACCTCACAACGGCATCATGGATCAGTCCTACTATTCCTGAACTTCAATGTTCAGAAGGAAATCTAAGGAGGCAAACAGTGACAGGATGTGCCAATGACAAGTGCCTTTCCTTAACTTGTTTGGCCCATTAAGGACTGAATATGGTTTCTGAGACTTAACTCTCGGATTTCTATCATTTGGAAGAGAGAGTTTATCATTCTGTTTTAGAGGCCATTATTATAAAGCCGAGAGGCAACTTGATCATTTTCCAAAGCCCTCATCTCCAAAACAATTCACCTTAGGGTTTCAGTATGTCAGTTTGGAGGACATGAACATTCAGCCCAAACCAGATTTGGGATTATTTCCATTCTGGTTGATTTAAAGTATCTATAAACAATTATACACAGTTTTTATATTTTAGTCTAGGTCAATAATAGTAAAAATAATAATAATTATTTTCTAGATCTAGCAAGTAATATATTAATAAGAAATGGGCTCCATTCTCTCAGGCTCCTTTCTTTTAGTTCTTATACAATATGCTGTTTTGGGTACAGCTGGCTGACACTTCAGTTGAACCCAGGTTCCTTCCTTTTTAGCTTCCTTTTTTTGATCATTTCCTACACTTATGTAGAAACACATCTCTGCTTTGAGAATGCTTATTATATTCAATATGAATATTAATTTTCTTGGCAAGAATCTTATCCTTAACTTGCTTGTTTACAACATGACAGTAGCATCTTGTGTATCACTGTTGTCGTGGCAAAGATGTGAGGCATTCCTATCAGAATATTGCATCACCTTCTAGAATCACATGTATGTTACTGTGTTTCCTAAAAGTCCCAGAGATAATAGAGTAGGCATCTTTCCTCTTTTTATTTGTAGTGCCATTTTGGGGAATTACTGGAAGATGATGGCCTCTACACAAGATCTATGTGAACATATATTTTATTTCTTTTAAGTAAATGCCTAGGAGTCATGTTACTAGGTTATGTATTACATGTATAATTCTCTTTTTAACAATCTGCCAAACTATTCCAAAGCAGCTATTGCTTTAAAATTTTCTATCAGCTATATACATATGTCCTTCAACCGAAGAAAGGAGTAAAAGAAGTGATACATTTACACAATGAAGTATTACTCAGCTGTTAAAAACTATGCCATCATGAAATTTGGTGGCAAATGGATGGAACAAGAAAAGATCATACTGAGTGAGGTAACCCAGATCCAGAAAGACAAACACGCTATGCACTCACTTATAAGTAGATACTAGCTATAAACTAAAGGATAACCGAGCTACAATCCATAGACTCAGAGAAGCTTAATAACAAGGAGGACTCAGGAGTTTGCACAAATCTCACTGTGAAGAGGAATTAGAATAAACATCGTCATTGGTCGGAGGGAGAGGTCTGGATTGGGGGGTAGGAATGGGGGCAAGAGGGATCAGTGCGGAGAAGATGGAGGAAGAGAGTACTGGGAGAGACAAATGGAATCTGGGGCCATATCTGGGAGCACTGCTAGTGCAATGGAAACTCCCAGCAATCTATGAGGATGGTCCTAGCTCAGACTCATAGCAAAGGGTGATACAGATTTTGAACTGGCCATCTCCTATAACCAGGTATAGGAAAGACTTTCGGTGGAGGTATTAGGACACCAAGCCAACCACAAAACCTTTGACCTACAATTCGTCTTACGTACAAGATGTGTTAGGGTAAAGGTGGTGCAGAAATTGTGGGAGTGACCAACCAATGACTGGCACGGCTTAGACTCACAACCTGAGAAGGAGCTCACCCCTGAGGGCCAGGATCCAGAGGCGGGATACCTCAGAGGCCTATCATAGAACCAAATACCACTGGAAAAAAGTCAATAAAATGACTCCCATGATACTATGCTACATTCATAGGTGGGCGCCTAGCCCCATTGTCATCAGATAACCTTCATACAGGTAGAACCAGATTCAGAGACTCACAGCTAAACATTAAGTGGAGATTGGGGGATCCTGTGGATAAGAGGAAAAAAGGATTATAGAAGCCAGTAGGGTCAAGGGCATCATAAAAACTCCACAGATCAGCAAACCTGGGCTCATAGAGACCCACAGAGACTAAAATGACAACTAGGGAGGCTGCATGAAACTGATGTAGGCCTTCTATGTGTATGTTACAGTTATATAGCTTGGTCTTCTTGTGGGACTCCTAACAGTGGGAATAGGACTGTCTCGGACTCTGGCAGGCTTCTGGTACTCTTTCCTCCTATTGGATTGCCTTGTGTAGCCTTAATAGAGGAGGAAGTACCTAGTGTCACTGCAGCTGGATATACCATGGCTGCCTGATAGCTATGGGAGGCCCACCCTTTTCTGAAGAGAAACAGAGGATGAGGAGTGAATGGGAAGAGTGGGAGAGCAGAGGTTGGGGGAGGGCCTGGGGGTAGAGGAGGGAAGGGAAACATTGATCAGGTTGTGAAAACAAAGCAAAATTAATAAAAAAAGAAAAAGAAAATGAGAAAAAATCCTAACTTTTCTTCATCTTTACCAACAGTTAGCGTCATGATCTCGCTGTTTGTTTGTGTCCATCCAGAATGGCTGAAATCCCAATCCCTAACTAATCTGGAGATGGGCCCTCCCCAGACACCAGAACCACAAGTGCTTTGATCTTCGAGTTTTTGGAGCCCAGAACTATGAGAAATCAGTTCCTGGGGTTTGGGAGGCGCCTGGACTGCAGCTGATGTGACAGATGCCCAATGGATGAAGATAGTTTTCATTATCAGACTGATGGATTGGTTTTCACAGTCCTTCTCAGAAGTCTGAAGTCATATTGTACTGTAGTTTTAATGACTGATGGTTTTCTTTCTCATTTCTCTCAATTTCCATGTTCCCAAACATCCTTTCTTTCCACACCCTCTATTTATCAATTAGGTTTTTTTACATTTGAGCTCATTTTTTTAAAAACAATTTCTGTGAAAACAAGATGCAAATGTTCATGGGACCCTGCTTTGAACTTTAACCTCCTGCTGCCAAGCTACCATGCCACAATTTTCTATCTTTTGAAATAATTTCTAATGACCCAATTTTGATTTGGGGGTTATTTATGATGCTGAACAGCACTTAACTCCTCGGGTGTATTGATAGTTAAGCAGTACTGCTTTGAAGTACAGAACCTCAAGATTGAAAGCACACAGTTGGAGCTCTGCGAAGCTCCCTCCCTCACAGGTTCTCCATATGATCTTCACATCAGGACACAGTGAAAGCACAGCGATGAGGAGCCTCGACTTTAGAGGCGCTGATGCAACTGATTTGAGGTTGAGATGGAGCATCATTTAAATGTCCCAGGCATCCCCAGAAACAGAAAAAGTACTCAAATTATGTAATGTGTTTCATGACCTTCCAGTCTCACCGACACCAACATTTTAATCTTACAAAGCACAAATGTGAAAAAAAACCAATAAATTGCACTGCCCATCATTATCATTTTCTTTGTTAAAATACCTTTTGTCACTCCAACAGAAAAGTAAATAATTAAGGAATAAAACGATAGTCTTCATAAGGTTCCAAAAATACCTCCTCAATTGACATCATATTGTTTTATTTCTCACTGCACTGAAGATAGTCGTCAGCTTTTCCACAGGTTATTGTGAACCCTGGGAGAAGATACTGGGAACTTAGAAACCAGGCACATTAGTGGCCATGTTTTTTCCTGTGAGAAGTACTGTGGGTTTGTTTTTCCTTCCCTCTCTTCCTCCCTCCCTTCCTCCTTCCCTCCCTCATTCCTCCCTCCCTCCCTTTTTCCTTCTTTTCTTCTCCTAACATCAAAATCTTACGAATATCTGTAAGTAGTAGGGAATCACAGATTGATTCAGAATATACCGTATCTTGGTATAAACACTTCAAAGACGATTTTTGATTAAAAAAAATTTCAGAGATGGCCACCATGTTAGGCTAATAAAGGTCAGCACACTAGTGGGCTTTCAGAATATGGAGGCTGAGCTCTTTTCTGTCTATCTTCTTGGATGCCCAAGTATATATTTCCTCTGTGGTAGACTTAATATGATGACACAATCAGGAAACCACAAATGACTCTGAGATGAGGGACAGACAGGAAAACATCCTCTGTTCTCTTTGCTTCACCCTAGATAGATATCCCTGGACTCTGACCGCTATATAAGTGGAAGTTGCAGAAAATTCAGCACTTAAAAGCAAATTCATCAGGGAGAGCATGAAAGAGAAACAATTTTGGTTTGTTTGATCTTCAGCTTCCTGTCAAAGCTGACATCTCAAGTTTCCCCAATTTGTTTCCCCGCTGCTCTGCTTTGGTGGCTGTTCCTGGTTGGCAGAGGCTTTGGCATTAGCACCTTTGTGCTGGTTGTCATTAGATGGAGAAGTAAAAACAATTGTTCTTTTATAGGGACAACTGCCAAGAATATCTGGGAAAAAAATGTCGTCTCAGTGGATTTTTTTTCTTGATTTGGAAAATTAAATAACAAACCATTTTCTTTTCAACATGTGCCAAACATATTAAATCACCTTTTATTGTTTGCAAAATTTTCAGTGAATCAACAGAAAGAATTTAATTCAGAACTTGCAATAAAGGATTTTGATGAAAATGGAGAGACAGTTGTATCATTTTGACTATGCTTTGGACTCTACCAGGAGAAGATGTAGGTGCCTATTTTTCTTTGACCAGATAGAGTTTGGGGAATCATGAACATGGTTGCAAAGAGAAAGAGATATTATTATAATTTATACATCGGTGAAAGAGTAAATACTTTTCCTAGGAAGAATATACTGCATTAAACTTGGGTATACAACTATTTAAGAAGAAATAAATTAGCATTGTAAATACCAAAGCAAATCTTAGCAAGGCTCTAGACATTTCTCTGTTGGAATCTCTTAGTGCATCAAGAAGAAAACCATTCAAAAGATCATTGGGTAAGAACAGGCTCCAGGGCTACCACTGCAAATGCTGAGAGTTGTAGCCTGAGACATCAGAATTTCTGTTTCCACGGGGACTTTGGGTTTTCTCATAAATCCAACTTCATTTCTAAATTTAACAACACTATTTCAACTTTAGCTCATGGACCATTTGATATCAGCCATTCTAGCATTTTCCATCCAAGCACATTTCTACAGTGAATGTGAAAATGTCTTTCTGAGGGTGTATTAGTTACTTGTCTGCTTGCAGAGACTATATACCCGACCAAAGTCACTTGAGTAAGTCAGGATTTATTTTGGCTCACCATTGTGGGTAACACTCAGGTAATTCCTGGCAGTAGAGACTTATAACAGCTGGTCACACTGTGCCCAGTCAGGAAGCAGAGAGCAATGAGTGTGTGAGCTTAACTCATTTTCTGCTTTTTGTGTAGTTATAGAACTCCAACTCAGGACAATGTATCACCTACCATGAAGGTAAGTATTTCCAACTTTTTTTGTAGAGTCTGAGGGAGATTTAAAATAAGGATGGATAATTTTATAACAGAAGTTGATAAATTAGAACCACACTGCCATTTACTCTATCTACTTGTGTCTAAGTTAGCGTTTCTATTGTTGCAATGGAACACTGTGACCCAAAAGCAAGTTGGGGAGGAAAGAGTTTATTTGGCTTAAACTTCCACAGCACTGTTCATCATTGAAGAAAATCAGGACAGAAACTCAAACAGTGTGGGATCCTGGAAGCAGGAGGTGAAGCAAAGGCCATGGAGGAAGATGCTTACTGGCTTTCTTTCCACAGCTTACTCAGTCTTTTTTCTTGTAGAACCCAGGACCACCAGCTCAGTAATAACCCCACCCACAATGGGCAGGGCACTTCTTCGTTGATCACTAAATGAGAAAATGACTTACAACAATCTCAATAAAGTATTTCCTTAACTGAGGTTCCTTCTTCTCTGATAACTCTAGCCTGTGTCAAGTTGACACACAAAACAAAACACAACAATAAAAGAACAACAAATGAAAATAACAACAACCAAAAATAAAAAGCACCCAAAACCCACAGAGTCCCTATTTCCTATTTTGTGTTGGTCAATTACTCCTGGGCATAAGACCTGCCAGGGAGTGTGGTTCATGTTCTCAGTGTTACTGTGTTGGTGGAGACTTGTCCTTCCTCTCCTAGCAGCTACTAATTGCAAATAGCTTCTTAGTAACGGGTGAGCCTTTTTGATCACTTCCCTTTCTCCATACTGGGATTTGTCTGGTCTTATACTGATGGCCACAGTCTCTGTGAGTTCATACATGCATCAGGCATATTGTGTCTGAAAAATGTTCTTTCTTTGGAGATATCCACCACCTCTAGCTCCTACAATCTTGATGCCTTCTCTTTTGCATAAATCTCTGAGCTTTGAGGGGAGAAGTGTGATGAAGACATTTTATTTAGGACTGAGTGATCCAAAGTCTCTAATTTTATATGTATCATTGAGTACTGGATCTCTGTGTTAATTTCTATTTAGTGCAAGAAAAATCTTCTTTGGTGAGAGTTGAGCCAATGTATTAATCTATGGGTATGCAATATGTCATTGGGAGTCATTTATTGCTATGTTCATTTAGCAGAATAATAGTAGTACGCTTTCTCTTAGGACCTATGACCCATCTAGTTTTAAGTACTTGACTTCATTAACAGTGTCATTTATGGATTACATCTGCCAGAAGAGGTGTTAAATCCAATTTAAAAAAGTATTGGTTATTCCTTTAACATGTGTGCCACTATTGCACCAGGGAGCATATCTTCCATGCAGGCTGCTACTGTAGTTCACAGGTTCATAGCTGGGTGAGTTGATGATTTCATTTCTTCTCTGGCAGTATATATAGTATCTTTCAGCATGAAGGATGCTAATCAGCAGGGATGAAGCTTCTTAAATCAAGCACCAACTTGATTTCTCCATGTTTGATTACTTATGTAATTATTTATGTGGTGTCTTCAGCAGTAGGTCTTACCATCAGCTTCTGGAGGGTAACCACTGACAATATTTCATAATGCATAATGTCAGGGAGTGTGGTAGTTTGAATGTATTTGGCCCCCATAAGCTCATAGGGAGTGGCAGTACTAAGATGTGTGGCCTTGTTGGAGGAGGCTGAATGACACAGCTTTTTATCCAGACATGGAGGCTACAGGGCACACCTTTAATTTGGGCCACACATTCTGTTGGAAGTGTGTCAGTGTGGGGACAGGTTTTGAGGCTTCATATTCTCAGGATACCACCCAATGTGGAGGTTGATCTCCTGTTGCTTGCAAGATGTAGTAGTCTTAGCTTCAGTATCACCTCTGACTCCCTGCCATGAGGGACTGAACCTCTGAACTGTAAGTGAACCCCATCAATTCAATGTTTTCATTATAAGAGTTGCCCTGATTATGGTGTCTCTTTACAACAATAGTAACCCTAAGTAAAACAGGAGTGTCTTTGTGATCTTTTTGCCAACAACTCAAAAAAGATGCAACCCATTTTTGGTACTGGGAGTTTTAATTGGTAGCATAAGATGTTTTGGTATTAACTATCCCATTATATAATAACCCTATTTAGATTCCTTTTTATAAGTACATATTTTAGGAAGCTTCTACAGTAGCAGGATTCCATTTTTTTTCAAAAAGAACTTACAGTATTAATTATTTCTCCTTTTATTTCCTCCTTTACCCTATTCTTCCATTCCATTTACAATTTAATCTTTCTGTTCATATTTTTCCTGTAACTCCCTGTAACATTATATTCTATTTCTCCTTCCTTGAAAGATCCACTCCCTCACCTTGGTTCCTTACTAGCTAACTAATGTCTGTGGATATTCTAAAGGAAGCACAGGTAGTTAAAGCTTAAAAGTGAGAACCTCATACAAGAGAAAACACAGGAGGCATTGGAGGGATGACATCAAAGAGTGAAGTGATGTCGCTATATTAAGTTTAAAAATCAACACAAATGTTCAAAGACATCTCAATGTTGCAGAGACTTCTAGGAGTTTATCAAATGTCTGTTTTCTCATTTCTGTATAACATAAACACTGAGATTCCTTGAAAGCAGTTCTAAAGAAAATGCTTGGCATCTCTTAAAAAGAATTTGGAAAAGCAATAACAACCTAAAAACAAATGCAATAGATGGCAAGAAATAACAAAAATAAGAACATAAACTAGTGAGAGAGAAACAAAGACAAAAACAATGCAAAGTATCAGTGAATCTAAGAGCTGACTCTTTGGGAGGGTAAGCAAAATGGATAGACTTTTAGTCCAACTAACATATAGGAAGAAAGATAAGACCTATGTTGATTAGAAGTCAATAGAGAAATAGGAAAAATACCAAAGAAATTAAGAATATTATAAGGGAATTCTTTCAAAAACCTGTACTCCATTAAGTTTGAAAATCCAAAGTAAACAGAATTTCTATATTTATCCAAATTACTGTATTTGTCCAATTACACTAAGAAGAGATCAACAACCTAAATAAACCCATAACAAGTAAAGAGATTGGAATATTAATAAAAAGCCTTCTCAGTAAAACTAGCTCAAGCCCTAGTGGGTTCACAGAAGAATTCTACCATATTGTCAAATTAATCTGAAATTCATACTTTTTAAATTGTTAAAAATAAAGTAAAACAGAGAGAATGAATTCCTTTATGAAGTCAGTATTACTTTAATGACCAAACCAGGTAAAGATACAACAAAAAAGAAAACCACAGACTAGTGTTCCTAATGAACACAAATACTAAAATCTTCATAAAATCCATATTAGCAAATGGATTACAGGCACACATCAAGAAGAGCATCCACTATGATCAAGTTGGCCTCATCATAGAAATGCAAGAATTGTTTAATATCTATAAGTCAATGAATAAAATAAATCACATAAGACAAAAATTGCATGATTGCCTCGATAGATACAGAGAAAAACCGGTGACAAAATGAAAATTGCATTCCTGAAAAAATTCCTAGAATGAGTGGTATTGGAGGGAACATTCCTCAACATACTAAAAACTATATATGACAAACTACAGCCAGTATCATCCTTAATGGAGAAAAATTTGAAGTAATCCCATTCAAATCAGGAATGAGACAGGGCTTTCCACTATCCCCTCTTTCTTTCAGTATAGGTTGTAGCACTTGCTAGAGCAATATAACATGAGAAGAAATTAAAGGAATGCAAATAGGAAAAAAGAAGTTAACTCTGTTTAAGATTATACAATATTATATGTAAGATATCCTCAAAATTACTAGAGAACTTCTAACTAAAAATAAGCCACACTTTTCAGGGTATATTATCAACTATAAAAACAGTAGCCTTTCTTTTTTTTTAATTTTTTTTTAGTAATTTTATTAAATTATAAAAAGTTTCCATTTACGCCCCTCCTCCCAATGCCCTCCCACTCCCCCCCTCCCTCTCCAGTAGCCTTTCTATAGACCTCCAGCAAACACACTGAGAAAGAGATCATGGATCTTTTCCCATTCACAATAGCCTCAAAAGCAATAAACTATCTGGGAGTAAGTTTTTTCTTCATTGTATGCTGTATCATTTGCTGATAGCTAAGAATCAAAGAACATGAGTCTGGCTCAAGACTATTTACACCCCCTTCTCTTTGAATCAAGTGCCACAATTCTCTGCAGTGCCTGTTTCTTCCATCCGAGAGAACAGTGTGGTTTGTCCTGTGATGAACGGATGTACTTTAAGGCTATGGTCTTTGATGAGTGTTCAGATTTTCTAGCAAGTAACACCTAATTCACTAATGTTTGCTGTTGAGTGTATGTGAAACTGGCTCAGGAGAACTGAAAGTTGGGAAGGCCAGATAGGGGGCCAGCATGTGGATTCACTGTGAGCATACAAAGTTAAAGGGAGCCCTGTAAAGGCTATCTATGACAGTGCATTAAATATGGGCATTGCTTAGCCTACTCTCTTGCTTATGAAACCCTTGAGGACTTAGTAAACCACAAAGACGGTGCTTCTGGGTTGTCTGTGTATGGGTGCTTCCCCTTCCAGATGCCTGCAGAAGGCAGTACTGTGCTCCAAATATGCAGAAGCTGTGTTCCAGTGGAGCAAAGATCCCACACTCTGGCACTCCTTTTGTTCTGGCTCACAGCAACCAACTTGGGTATATGGTCTACTGAGAAACCTCTCATCTAGAAAGTGGTCTCTACATAGCAGTGTAACAAAGGGCTGGCAAGTCAGCTCTGCCTTATTAATATTCTGTCTGAAAAAATACTTACATTTTTCTTCTGCTTGAGGGTGAACTTTTGAACCCAATAGAACTGTTCTTCTGATGTGAGATTACCCTCTGTATGCTGTGAATACCATTGGTTAATAAAGACGCTGTCTTGGGTCTGCACAGGGAATAGAGGTAGGTGGGGAAAACTAAGGTGACTGCTGGGAAAAAGGAGATGGAGTCAGGGAGAAGACACATAGTCCTGCTGGAGCTGGATGGAACTTTACCCAGTAAACCACTGCCACGTGGTGATACACAGATTAGTGGAGGTGGGTTAAATTAATATATAAGAATTAGCCAATAAGAAGCTAGAGCTAATGGGCCAAGCAGTGATTTAATTAATACAGCTTCTATGTAGTTATTTCAGGACTGAGTGGCCGGAATAACTAAGCAGCCTTTCTCCAACAAATTGGCGCCCAATGTGGTGGTCTAAATCCATGTAAAGCCTGAGAAAGCTTAAAAAGGAATCCTAGACACAAAAGAACAGAGTTAAGTATGGTTTGGTAGTGGCTTTTTCTGGGGTGGGCTCTGTTTTTTAGAAGCAAGCAGAGGCATGACTTCTATAAGAGAGGTTTTCCTGATTTAGCAGTAACAGAATAAAAGCCATGGTTTTGAAATGCCAGCTTTCTGGGCCATGATGCCAGTGGGAGCTCTAACTTTTTCAGGAGGCTGAGCATTTAAATGGGTTTTGTGAGCAACATACTACAACTTGCTTAATGGCAACATGGACCTGCTGTGTGCCTAAAACTGGGGCAATGTACATGGCTTGCAGAGACAGTGAATGGACTTCCACCATGTTGGACTGTGCGGACCAAGCAGGCAGGGCCGTATATACCCTAGTAATTGCACAGCTTAAGTTTTTAAGAAGTGCTTAACATTTTAAGAAGCACTCTTGGACAGTAAAGAATTACAGACACACAATAGGATAGATTCAGATCAAATGGGTCACAGTGTTGGATAAATGTACATAGGCTTGGGAGACAGAAGAAAAAGAATATAGACAGTTATAAGAAGAAGTAAATGGTTTAAAAAAAGGTAAAGTCTTTAAAGAGGCAGAGTATAGACAGTCATATATTAAAAGAAGTAAAGAAAAATGAGGCACAAAAAGATGGAAAATTCACAGAGAGTCTGGATTATGCATATTATTGTGTGTGTTTTTTTTTAAAAATTTTTTTGACTGTGAAGGAGATAAGTAACCAACATATATACTTTAAAGGTATCTTGTCTTCAAAATTTGGATCTAAGGATTTTTTGCTTTGGAAAAAAAGTTATGCTTTTGTTTCCGCAGAAGATGAGAACCTGTGGATTAATTCCAGACTAATGTGATTTGATGGATAAAGACCCCTTGAAATGTCACTGTGAACACCAGCCCCAAGATACTTCATCCAACAAAAAGCAGGAAGCAGTTTGGAGAAGAACTATGCCCATATTCCCAAACATTGTTTATAAATGTTTCTTTACATTTAAAGGGGAATATTCTACAGAAATTTGCATTTGTATAGATTTTGGTCTATTGATGCAAATTTAAGGTCAATTTTGTTATACTTTATGTATACATTTCTGCTCTTGATTAAGGTATTGTGTTTGTGCAGCTTATTTAAAAAATATAATGTATAATTTAAAAATTCAGGTTAATAGATAATTATCTATAATAGTCAAACTTGTAGTTATGTTAGTTAGGTTATATATATATAAATATATATATATTTCAGTTAGATAGGTATTCTTCAGATCTTTCAAAGACCTTCAGAATATGACATTTAAAATGTTTTAAGAAGTTAGGACTTTTCATGACAATGAGACACATATGCTCCTGGCAGCATCAGTTTACTTCAAAAGAATGATGGACATTGAAGAGGCTCCTTATGGAGTTGGTTAGCCATTTGGGCAAGAAGCTGCTCTTGCCTGGACTTCTTGATGGACTGGACATGCAGGACCCACAGAGAAATGGCTGCTAAACTTGCCTAAAGGTAAGATGGTCCTTTGGGGTACCTGCTTCCTGAAAGAGTCCGCCAGGCATTCTGCAGGACACAGAAGAAAGTTACTGACAAACTACCAATATAGGTGAAACTGTCTTTGAAATTTCCTGATTCATGGAAAAGTCTGCTGGATACTGTGGACCTGTAGACTGAAGATGGATGCCCCAAAGGTACAAAAGAACTTTAGGTGACTGTTCAGGCAGTGAGATGTCTCTGTCATTTCTAGATTTTTGGAAATTGTTTATAAACAACTTATTGTTTATTTAGGTAATACCATGTTCTTCCAGAGTCTTTGATGTAGATGAAGAATAGATAGTTATTATTACAGTTTTACTTAGTGATGATAAAAGATAAAGTAGATATACATATTGTAACTGTAATTATTGCTTGATACCTGTTTTGTTATATGTAATTTTACTATGTTAAAGTTAAAAAACCTTCCTTTATATTTAAACAGAAAAGGGGAGATGATGTGGGATTCTGTTCTGTATGCTGTGAATACTATTGGTTAATAAAGAAACTGTTTTAAGCCTTTCCAGGGAATAGAGGTAGGTGGGGAAAACTAAGCTGAATGCTGGGAGAAAGAAGGTGGAGTCAGGGAGAAGCCATGTAGCCTTGCTGGAGCCAGATGGAACTTTACCTGATAAGCCACTGCCACTTGGCAATACACAGTTTAATGAAGATGTGTTAAATTAATATGTAAGAGCTAACCAATAAGAAGCTAGAGCTAATGGGCCAAGTAGTAATTTAATTAATATAGTTTCTGTGTGATTATTTTGGGGCTGAGCAGCCAGGAACCAACAAGCTGACTTCCTCCAATACTTCTATGGGAACTCTTTGTATTTAGAGCCTAGAATTTTGAGTCTAGGGTATAACTTAGTCCCTGTCTGGTCATGAGACTTTTAGTATGCTAACTACTTTTTGCTCATTTTTTTCTTTTGTAAAAAGACAAAAATATATTTCACAATAGATTTTGTTATTTGACTACATACATTCTTCCCCCAACCAGGATAAAATCCTAAAAAGCAGGATGGAAACCTCTCCACAGACAGTTATCTGCATCCAGAAAACAGTAATGGGTTTTGCTTGGTTGAAGTATTTCAAACCACAGGTGATTTTTATGAATTTGATTAGCTACTGCTTGGATAATGATTATGAATATAAGAACACTTTCTCCATCTATTACAGAATTACAGCTTCTCCATCAAATCTCAGGAGAGTGCTTCCAGAAAATCCAACATAACTCTGAGACTAACTGAGGACTCAGTAGACACACATCTTTTCTATTTTCATTTGAGTGTGGCACAGGAAGGGTGTTGTGGCATGGAGAGGATAGTACATGATTTCTTGTTTACCTTTAAAAAGCTGGGTATGTGCCACCCCATTAACAGTTGATTGCAGCATTTCGTCCAGTTGTGGTTTTCTTTTCTTTTTTTTTTTAAATTTTTAAAAAATATTTATTTATTTATTTGTTTATTTACTATGTATACAATATTCTGTCTGTATGCCTGCAGGCCAGAAGAGGGCACCGGACCTCATTACAGATGGTTGTGAGTTACCACGTGGTTGCTGGGAATTGAATTCAGGACCTTTGGAAGAGCAGGCAATGCTCTAAACCTCTGAGCCATCTCTCCAGCCCCAGTTGTGGTTTTCTGTAATCATCTTGAGAGGGGAGAGCTACATGTCTCTGTGACTATAATGATAAGCTTTAAAATGCAGTTAGGAATTAGTGCTGTCCTAGAAATATGGCGGTAGTAGGTTCTCCTCTGAGATCTGTGCCCTCTCTAGGCACGGGTAGTCGGCGGCTAGGTTTCCAGTTTCAGGTATGCTTTCCCTCCTGTTGATTCATCCATAAGCCCAATTATATAGCTGCTGGTGACTGATATAAATGCCTCTACCACACCTCTTGGGTCATCTTGCTAGGCTAGTCACTGCCGAGCTCATAGGCATCACAGCTGGGAAGGTCTATTTATTGTTTTCTTTCCTTGGAAGTTTGCATAGTGTCTTCTGGTGCTATGAAAGCTGAACCTCAGGGAATCTTTCATGTCAGATGTAGCTGTACTTTTTGAAGTCCTGTGTCCAAAGTATGAGAGTACTGTCAGCAATAGGGATTTACCTTCCACCTCTAAGAGGCAAAAACCTCTATTGATTTTGGAGTCTCATGGAATTACCTGATTAACAACTTTAAAGGGAGTTTCTCATGACTGGTACTGGAATTTTTGCTGTATGGTCTATGGTTCTCAGTGGGAACATTATTAGCCCAAGAAGTGTGTGTGTGTGTGTGTGTGTGTGTGTGTGTGTGTGTGTGTATGCACATGTGAGTGTGTTTGTGGACATCATATGTAATTTTAAGCAAATATAAAACTCCTTAAAACTTCTTCAATTACCCTTAGCATTACTTTTCCTCCTCCTCCCTCTCCTTCTTTATTGACTCCTCCTACCCCAATTAAAGCTGCTCATTCCCATAGGCCCCATTTATCCCTTCATATCACCCATATCCTTCAAAACCGCTCTCTGATCCCTGTTTCCCATGTTCCATTTTTAGTTTTCCAGTTTCTGTGGTTCATTCCAGGTTATATGCTCACATCTGAATATTTGCAACTAGGGTCATGCAGACAAGAGAGAATATGCAGCATTAATTTTTTTTTGAGACAGGGTTTTATTTGTAGCTTTGAACCCTGTTCTGGAACTCAGTATGTAGACCAGGATGGACTCGAACTCACAGGCCTGTCTCTGCCTCCCTAGTGCTGAGATTAAAGGTGTGTGTCACCAGCACCCAGTGTGCAGCATTTATCTTATTTCTCCAACACAACTCCTGCACACCTAAGGTTCAGGGAACATTGTGGCTGAAGGGGAGGAAAGAACTGGAAGACGGGAAGTCTGCTGTGAGTTTGTGTTTCTTAGAAACAACAGCAAAGTTGCATACATGATAGTTCAACAATATGGCTGTCTAAACAACACCTCAACAACAATAATACCAAAAGCTGTGCTAATGTGGAAGGAGGAAATTTCTCTGGGCCCTATCCTAAACAAGACTTCATGCATTTGATTGCCAGGAAGGAGAGAATTAGCCTGTTCTGGGAATGAGACTCCAATGAGCTATCTAATATAAAGTGGTTAGCTCTGAAACCATATACATACAAATAACAAAAATGGACTCAAGCAGACCGTATTCCTGTATTTGTTCACACACACATACATGTATATAATGATAATCAAAAAGATGATATCAATTTGACGCTGAGGGGTATGGGATAAACTGGAGGGAGGAAAGGGAAGGGTGGAAGTATATAATTATATTCAATGAAATAAATAAAAAATAAAATAATTGTTCTTTGAAAAAGAAACTCTTTGCAGTATATAAAAATTAAAATATGTAAGCAAAGGCATAAAATATATTAAATATAAATTTTTCCTTGATGACTTTACTATGTAGCTTTTGTTAAGAATTTTTAAATAGTCAGATGGTTATGGGGTATGCCTTTAATTCTAGCACTATGGAGGCAGCATCAGGCAGATCTCTGGGAGTCCAAGCCAGCCTGGTCTATAGAGTGAGTTCCAGGATAGCCAGGACTACATAGAGAAACCCTGTCTTGAAAAGCAAAAACCAACCAAACAATATTTAAATAAACTTTTCTCTGTTAGGCAGAGACATCCAAATTTACAAAACCAGAAAAAGATGCTGCTTGTGAAAAATGTGGGGAGAGGGGGGGGGAAAGGAAGGAGGGAAGGGGAGCTTTGGTTAGTATGCAAAATGAATAAAAAAATTTAAAAAAAAAGAAAACCAAGACAGCAATCTTTTCTCGCTAGCTTGTGAGGGCTTAACAAGTTTTCAGGATCAGAGTCAAAGTCAACGAGCATTAGGTCCAATGAAACACGATCTGTGCCCTTCAGCACAGGGTCAACAAGGTTGAAAGAGTGAGGCTTGGAGCCGTGACCTGGGAGCACTCCACCTAAGAAGTCTAGCAGACCAGAATGAACACCCATTAATTCAATAGTCAATTTTCTGCTGGTATAATAACACAGGAGAACCCAAATACAATAGCGAACTCAAAAATTCACTAAAAAGCAAAGAAAAACTAAGTTAGACCAAGTGAAGCAAAAAGACGAACAGAAAATAAAATAGGAGAGGAAGGTGAAGTCACAGGTGAGGCTTTTGCATTAAATGAACAGTGGAATTTTCTGGGTGTTTGCTGGAGACAGACCCAACCTTTGACTAGGCAGGAAGGTGATGAAATCAATAATACAAGATCTTCGGGACCCAAGGACTAAAGGGCCTCCAAGTCACTTTCCCTTTGGTGGAAGGTCTAGATGCAAGGTTCTGCCCCATTGAACCAAAGCTTCTCTGACAACTGTGCCTTCGCAGCAGCTTCTCAGCCTCTGCCTGCTGAGTGCACCACTGAGCCAGAGGAAGACATTCTTTATGGTACTCTTACAAGAAGAAAACCTTCCTGGCTGCCTAGTGTGGTAGTTTGAATGAGATTGCCCCCTCTTCACTTATATATTTAAATGCTTAGTCACTAGGGAGCAAAACTGTTTGAAGGGATTAGAAGGATTAAATGTGGCTTCATTGAAAAAACTATGTCTCTGGGAGTGAGCATTTTTAAAAACTCATGTCAGGCCTAGGCTTGCCCTCCCTGCTTTCCTGCCAAGGCACCTCCCTGGATGCCACCCTGCTTCCCACCGTGATGATAATAAAAACTGTAAGCAAGGCCTCAATTAAATGCTTTCTCTTATAAGAGTTGCTTTGATCATGACGTCTTTTCACAGCAGTGGAACAGTGATGAAAGCACCTAGTCTAGTCATGTGTGTAGGGCAAGGGCTGCAGCCAGGCACAAAGCCAATGAAGATGGACCAAGGTGGCTGCGCCTGATGGGAGAGCCACCTAGACCTCTCAGCTGTAGAAACTGCTGTAAGGGCTGCTGAGAACCACTGAGTCCCCAGAGAAGTGATCCCAGCAGACAAGGGGACACCAGGTCTTGAGGGTCCGTGGAGGACCTCTTGTGCAGGATCCATTTTGGGGCATATCCTCTTTGCTGAGTGACTGGCTGTGTATCCGAGGGGAGGCTTGACTGAGAGGCCAAAGCACAGTGATGAGGGCTGCACACAGAAGTTCAGGCAGGCACATCAGAGTCTGCTCTGAAACTTTAAGAGGTTTTGCTTAAAGTGCTTCGGGATTTGAAAATGCGGGCTTTTCTGCCAGCCTTCAATTTCATCTCGGAAGTTCTGTGAATGGTGTTGAAAGTTAAGGTACAGGCTGAAGAGAAAACCATTCTTTTCTTTAATGCCCTCTTGCTCTTTAAAATCCCCCTATTACTGAACGAGCATGTGATCAAACCGGATTCTCTGAATGTGGCTGACATGAGAGCTGTCTGAGAAGCCATTGATAATGGCACTGGGACTTGTTTCCTCTGCATGTACTGGCTTTTTGTGATCCTAGTCTGTTTGGATGCTCACCTTCCTAGACCTGGAGGGAGGGGGGAGGAACTTGAACTTCCCACAGGGCAGGAAACCCTGACTGCTCTTAGGACTGGAGAGGGAGAAGGAGAGGGAGTGGGGGGAGTGGGAGGGTATTGGGAGGAGGGACAGAAGTGGAAATATTTATAAATTAATAAAAAAAATCCCTCTATTACAAATGGAAAGAGCCCCCAGAAGTCACCTAAGGAGGAAGGATCCACAGCGAACGTGCCAGAAGGGCCCTCTTGCGTGCTTGACTGAGCATTGCACACATCCTGAGCAGCCTGCTGAGGTTGTTTCCCTTCAGTTATTGCCAAAACCACTTACCTTGACAGCCACTGCTGTGTCACATGACCGGAGCCATCCTTATGAGGCATTATACAGATATTCAGCCTCCAGGCTCCGTGCTCTTTGGCAGGTCAGCTGCCAGGAGGGATCCAGGAGAGGCTGAATTATGGCAGACTCCTCCATTCCAGAACTTGTAGAATTGTGCTGGGGTCATTTCACGTATGTCTCCTGCTGCAGATGGTGGTTTGGGGGTTCTTCTTTCTCTCACTTTAATTTGTGCTCCCTGCTTTCGGCTACACACTAGGTAGGAAGTGGGTCAAACCGAGGCAGCCAGATGTTGGTGTGTTTGGTGCAATAGGCATGTCTCCTGCTGAATGAAGAAAAGCAGAAGCTGAGGCTTTGGGGGTATGAGTTCATGTCCATGTTACGGTGGCTGTTTAGGACTTGGTGTGCACTCAGAACACAGAGTTTCCTCAGACTAAATGTCAGATAAGGTCTTCCGGACCGCCTGCCCTGGGCACAAACTCTCCCGATGTCACTCCCCGAGCTGGGGGTGGTGGGGAAATGATGGAGAAGTGAAAAAAGGAATAAGAGAAAGGGGGAGGAGAAGAGTCTGGAGAGGTCCCCTCCGCTGGCACATAGAAATCTGAACTGGACAGCCCTGTCTGCGTTTTTATCATTACCCCCAAACTGTTGCTTCTTCTCTGTGAGTGTGGTCCCCAAATCCATAATTGCATCCTATTCTTGATATAATTCCGGGCCCTGTTGGCATCAGAGCTTCCATCCCCTTACCTGTTCTAGCAGTAACTCACCTGACCACAGTTTTCTTTATCTTTAACTGCCTCCCGCAGATAGCCCTGGTATTTCTTCCTGTGTCCTAGGGAAAGTGAGAAGCCCCAATAGACGATACTGAGTACAAGAGAACTGATACTTCTAACCACATGCCCATCCCTGTCTCAGTTGGGATCCTCCTGCTTTAGTGTGGGGCCTGTAGTGACATTCCAATTGTATTTCAAGAGATAAAGCCTGCCTGAAGATCTGAGAGTAAAGCAGCCCCACTGGTCAGCCTTCTAGACCAGGAAATGGTAACACACGCCTTTAAACTCAGTAGTAACAATGTCATACACCTTTAATACCAGTAGCCACACTAATTGCCATGGAAATCAGGTGGTGCATGCCTTTAATCCCAGCTCTAGAGAGGATTATAAAACAGGAGGAAACAGCTTTCAACACGTAGCCTTCTTCTGAGATTCCTGAAGGCAGGATTGACATTTCAGACTGACGTTGAGGTAAGAGCCAGCGGCTGGCTGTTTTGCTCTTCAGGTCTTCAGGTTGAACCCCAATTTCTCTCTCTCAGAGTTTTTATTAATTGTGCTTAAGGGGCCTTTCTCTCTCTCTCTCTCTCTCTCTCTCTCTCTCTCTCTCTCTCTCTCTCTCTCTCTCTCTCTCTCTCTCCATCCCCTCTCCATGTTATGCACAAACACATGTGCTCTGGAGCATCCCACAGAGCTCCTTCTGCCTGAACGATCATCCTCCTTTTTGTTTAGCTAGTTCAAATGTGTCCTTTGTGAGATGGCAGTATTGATTGTTCGCTTGAATTTCTCTAGTCCAGTTCAGGATCGAGAAGGTAATAGCTGCTTTCTAAGTGTTTCCTGAATGGATGAGGGAGCTGACTAAATACAATGGAGTCATTCAGTCTCTGGCAATCACAGTCAAGTTCTGGTGTCAGGAAAAGAGTTTAAGCTCTGGAATCAGACCAAGCCATATTTGAATCCTCGATGTAGTAGTAGTGGGTGTGTTAGTATTTTCTAACAAAGCAGAAACATTGGGACATGTAGCACGAAGATACACAGAACATATGCAGCTCAATCTATCACCTATCTGTGTCTATTATCTCCTTATATGTCTTCTATCTGTCATCTCTGTCATCTGTCTTCTGTCAGTCTATCTACCCATTTACTGTCCACCATTTATCCTGATCACCTCCCTATCAAGAGACAGAGGTTTTACTCGAGAATTGATCCCTATGCTGCTGTGGCTGCATGCAATCTCAGAGAAGAATTGATGTTGTTTCTGAAGTCTGAAACAGCTGACTGGTGGAACTCTCTCTTGGGCACCCTCACACTTTCATTCTATTCTGATTTTCATCTGATGGGATGAGAGCCGTCTGCTTTGCACGAGATTCTCTTTTCCTTGAATCCTGCTGACTTGAGTGTTAATATCATCTCAAAAAGAGCTTGACACCAAGATTTAGAGCAGTGGTTCTCAGCCTTCCTAATGCCGTGACCCTTTAAAACCGTTCCTCGTGCTGTGGTGACTCCCCCCAAACATAAAATTATTTTTGCTACTTCATATATGTAAATTTGCATCTGTTATGGGTATCAGGGATGCATAGCTTTGTTTGGGAACCTGCCACACAAGCTTCTCCATTAAATAAGGTAGTGCAGATGAATTTCTTTAGGCTGCCCAGCCTCTGCTCACTCTCCATTGATGACATAGCTCAGGATCAACGTCACGGGGATGTGCTGACGATGAAAGCAGACCCTGCTGAACCATAGCTGTGATTTTACCTGACCATTGGTTGCCAGTGTCTCCTCCCATGTCTCTCTTATTCTGAACCTGCTTCAGCTAGGGAGAGTGCCACATGGTAGCAGACGTTCTGAATGTCCCTGCCTTATGGGCGCGTTTAAAGGAAGACGGTCTCCTTTCTGTTTGCAGAGACTAGCCATGAGTGGAAAAGGGGGTATAAAGAGTGAATATATATTGAGGTTAACTTTGCATATCGAATCCTGAATAGGAACAGGGGTGAAATGTGTATCGGTTGAACTACATCTGTAAAGTTGACTGCCCTCGTCAAGGCTGCTTCCACTCAAGCTCTGGAGTCAATGAAGCCTGAAAGCAAGATTTAACTTTTACCAAAGGCCCACTGAGCCCTTCCTTGTCCACAGATGTTTGTATATATGCCTCTGTAGGTTTGGCTTTGGTTCTAATTTTCTTTGAAATAAAGATAGCTTCACATGATAAAGCATGCTTGTTCCTCTGATAAATGCAAGGCCCATAGCTTTCTTTCTATTTTAAGCAAAATTAGCCCTTTTTCTGTAAAAAAAAAAAAAGATGAAGGAAAAATATTGCCCATCCTGTGTGTGGCCTGAACATAACCCTTCAAACATCTTAAAGGTTATCCATCAAAGTTTATAAAAGGAAATATATTGTTCTTAATTATTCTTATCTTGTTATTATGTAATACTTGGTGGATTTATTTTTTAACCTATAATCTTATGCCAAGAGAGTCTGCTTAGGCTTGTTTCTACTTGTAGACAGAAACAGAAACAAAATATACAGGGGTATGTTTAGCGGTTCAGTTCTAATCTCTGTTACTTTCCCTGCAGCTTGGAAGGGCCTGCTGTGCTACAGATGGTTGTTTGGCCCAGGGTCGCTGAGCTCACCAAGACGGCCGGGGAAGGCCTGAGAGAGTTCTAGGCCAGCAGGCAGCCATATATTTCTTCCATAATCCTGTGTGCGTGGGCGAAGCATCAGGCCAAGGTATAAATAAAATGCTCTGACTCCACATATGGTATTTTGGGTTTACAAATCTATCCCCATCAGCAGTTTTAGTCATTATGGGACGTCCAGCGAGTCTCCTTTTGGGATTATTTGAGAAGCAGCGAAGACGTCCCGAAAAAGGAGCATGTTTGCTGTGAAGCTTGGGCAAAGATTAAGTACCTGTGGGAGATCAGTCTCCGTAACCGATCCCAGCTTTTCTGTGGGGTTTCCTTAGCCCTGGCTTTCATGTTCTCTGGACCCTGCAGTACTGTGGGCATTCTCCTTTAGAGTACTAGGGTCAGGGCTGTGACTGGGTGACATGTTTTCTTTTTTCCTGTCTGTATTCTACTGTGTTTTCACTATTGGAAATACAATGTATTTTCACTGATTGGAATCTAGACTGGGAAATCAAGTCCCAAAGGGTATATTTTCAACATTTAAAACACAAAGTACACAAGTACACTCAGCCTGCCCCAACAAACATAAAACACACTTCTGTTTTTTTTTTTTTTTTTTTTTTTTTTGACTCCCTGTGAGACTGAACTTTGGCCAGGTTGTAGAAAAAGTATGTCTTGGATTAAAAATAGCCAGTAGATGGGTTTGTCCTGGGAGGCAAAGAGTTTCAAGGCATCTTTTCAAGTGGTCTTATGCACAAGAACAAAGAGAAAGACCTCAGACTCTCTGAAGAACCGAAGCAACAAGTGCCTAGGACCAAGCTTGATGTAGGGAACCAGAAGATGGGGATCAACAAGCAGAATCAAGATGCTTACTTACAGGCCTCTATCTCTGTGATGGCCGTCTCTGCACCTCACACTGGAACTGCATGTGAACATGTTAGTTAAAGCTGGAGGATGCGAGCCAGGTTAGATGGCGCCATGCTCCTTTTATTTTGCCATCCCTGTTCATTCCTAGTTGCCACAGCATCATCCTGCTTTTACTTGCTAATGGCCTTTCAAATATATCATTTTTAGTCCGTGGACACTGTGGTTACTTTCAGTCATTCGCTGTTGCCACTGTTTACAGACTGGTATCCCCAGTTACACTCAGAGCCTGGGTGAGGCTCTGTCTACAGCGGATCAGCAAGTAAGCTTGAGCCGTGACCCTCTTAGCTGCACGGGCTTCTTCCAGGGGAAGGGAGGAGTTCTTGCAATGTGTCCTCATGGTTGGGTGTGCTTGTAAAATCTATTACAAATGAGATATATTTAGCCATGGTTACTTAAGACTGTTTTCATTTTCAGTTCCAGCCTCCCCTCCATGTTCCTCCTGCTGGAGTGGAGTGCCCACAAAGTGACGAGCCTTTGGGGCTGTAGCTAAAGAGAAGTCAAGATGGGAATAGGTTTAATTGGCGTTAAGTGGGGGCTATTTTTGTGGCTGGCAATTGTTTCCAAGTGCTGGCCTTCCTGGGTGGGAACGAATGGCTTCTAGGGATCTCCCTGACGGGAAGCAGAGCCCCAGTGCTCCTTTTGTGATGTCGGGGTTGTCCCATTGCTTCTGATGCCAGTCGCTCAGTTCACACAGCTTCAAGGGGAGGCCTCCTTTAAAGAGCACAGAGCAGGAACCTGTTCTAGGGGGGTTTCTTCAGAAATCAGATGTGCAAGATTACCAGTAGAAGACTCCACTTCCAATACCAACTTGCTGGAGAAGTACTGTTCTTTTAGGCGAATAGTGAGGTATGCTATAGGAATCCTGCAAGAAGAGTTTCTTAGTTCCCATGTTTAACCGTGAGCATTTGCAGTCCTTCTAAAATTAGTACTTTTTTCCACTTGTCCAGGCAATTTTTTTTTTAAATTCTAAAAAATTGTTTGATTTTCTACCTAAGTGTACATTCTTAGTTTGGAGTCCTTGTTCTTGCTATTATTTTGCTTTTAGCAAAGGATGCCCCAAGCTGCATTGCCTTCAGGTTCCAGGTGAATCTAGACAAATCATGGGCTTGTTGACCAGGTTGTAGTCAAGCTGTCTTCTGAAAGACCCCCACCTGAATCCTTTAGTGATTTTCCAACTTTCATACACTGGTATCTGCCTCGACTGCCTCTCACTGCGTCCCTCTCCATCCAGCATAGCAGAGACTGGCAGCCTGTAACACCTGGGCACGCACCTTAATCTGCTTCGTGTGCTCTGCAAATGTCTACTTCCACTCTTCAGGAATCTTTCACTGTTTGCCACTTTGACAATCTTCTTTCTGCTGCAAAATAAAGTAAGGGAGAAAGTCGAACAAATGTATAGAAACTGTCTGGACTAGACTAACCTGAAGGGACTCAAGTGAAGGCAACTGAGTTAGCCTTGGGCAAGTAGCAGGGGAAACCGAGAGGGTGCTGAGTGTTAACATTATTTAGCGATCTGTCCCATGTTCCTAGTGCTTGCCCTTTACTGGATAGATACAGGTAGATGCTGGATGAATTCTGGCTGTTAAAGGTTGTTAAATGCAGGTTGTTAAAATTGTAGACCATGGTGCAGGACCATGGCTTCCCTTTTTTCTCTGGCTGTCTGATTTCTCCTTGGTCTGTGTCATCCACAGTTTCCTTGCTACAGTAGTCTACACATAGTATATTTCTTATTGCCCTTCTCTTCCTATGCCTGTAGTTCCTGGCATTCCTTTGCCACTTCTTTCAAGGTCGGAGCTGTGGGGACATCCTAGGGAGAGTTATCACTTATGGGGTACTTTAATTATCTCTTCTCTTAATTGCGTCTGCTACAGAAATGGTGCCTCTAAACTGACACCATGTCACATTTGTAACTAAAGTACTAAAATCACATCGGCAAACAGTGCAGTGTGTTTGTTGGAGATATACTTTGAGTTAGTGTAATAGTGTCACCAGCAGTATTTATAATAAAACAGAGGGTAGTGTTTGTTTATAAGATGTCCTGGAGGCCTTTCCCAGCAAGTACTTCTTCATCATTTGGTGTGGGTTTTAATTACTCACAATGCCGTCAAGCTCAATCAAGTCAGAGTTTTATTAAAATGCACAGCTCCTCTTTTCTCTGCAGTGTATCTTCCTCTGTGTGCCTCTCAATCTTTTTATTTTTATTTTTATTTTGTTTATTCTCTGTGAAGCTTTGAAGTCTGTCCAGGAATCAGTTCCGTAGACCAGGCTGGCCTTGAACTCACAGAGATCCATCTTCCGCTGCCTTCTGGGGTTAAAGGCTTGTGCCACCAACGCCTGGCTTCAATCTTTCTTTTTAGTTCAGGGATGTACACACACGAATGTTTGTGCTAAGTAGTAATTGCCCCCTGGATCCTTAGAAAGCATTTATGAATGGAGAGAAGATGTAAGGAAATTATGGGAAATTTCCAGGCCAAAGACAAGGAAGGTGAAAAGTCTCCTTCTGCAAGAATGCCTGGTGTAGTGTGACGGAGCTCCTGTGATTAGCTTGTGGGGACTGTTGGGAAGTTTCTTTGTGTCCCCAACATAGTGTGTTTTATTTTACCATCCGCATGTCCAGCTATCTAGTGTGAAGGCCCCAGTTGTCTTGGTAGACTAGGAGACAAACAGGATTTTCTGGGCAATTTGCTCATTTGCATCTCAAGAGCTACAAATGCACACAGATAAACCCAATGAAATGTGCCATCTCTCAAGCTCCCTTCATTCTGAGGGCACAGGCAGAGCAGAGTGTAGCCTGTTAGTGTCCTCAGGGAGAAGGTGCACTCTTGGTTTTGATCAGTTTTTTTTTTTTGTTGTTGTTGTTGCTTTAAGTGAATTCCATAGACTGAGTAATTTATAAGGAAAATTTTACTCTTTGTAGTTTTGGAGTCCTGGTCTCTCTGTGACTGTCTTCTTGTGGGCAAGACTCCTCTCCCTGCAGGGTCTCGGGTTGGTACAGG